>NW_007249166.1:96738-97736 GCF_000164805.1 Carlito syrichta
CATCCTGTAGAGCCCAGTGTGATCTTTGGACTGGGCCACATTCTTTAGGAATTGGCTTAAGCTATAATTAAGAACTTCTGTAGCATTGTGTAAGTAGTATTAGCATAGAATAGAAAGGTAATAAAGTTTAAGTTAGTCATCATGGGTTTTGTGTGACCTCTAGAAGTTATTGATTATCAGAGTATCATTAGGCTAGCAAGGATTGTTGCACTGCTTTTGAAGAGCATTAACTAGCAAAGGGAACAATAAGACAATCTTGAGGTTTGTCCCTCCTCACACCTAAGCATCTGATGGGTGGGGGATGCCCCTCCTGCACCTGGCTTTGTGTTCACATGAAAGACTTGTGAGACTGCCTGTGTAAAATTTGAGGATAAATACCTGCTGTAACTTTCAATAAATGGCTTCTGCTCATTTCACTGAACAGTTGTCCACTTTCTTTCTTTCTCTTTCTTCCTCTTTATATCTATCCTTCCATCTTTCTTTCTTTTAACTGTCCCTACAGATTCACCGACGCCACCACATCTTCCAAGGGACTCCCCAAAACTTGCAGGGGATGGTCCCCCACAATTGTTGTAGACAAACGGGATCTTATTATATATACTTTAATGCACTTTGCTTTTTATCACTGGATAATACCTTATGGAAATCATCACTCTTATTCATTCTCTTTAAAGGTTGCATAAATCAAAATCACATTGAGATACCACCTAATCCTAGTAAGAATGGTCATCATTATTAATAAAACAAACAACAACAAATACTGGCGATGATGCAGAGAAAAAGGAACACTTCTACACTGCTGGTGGGAATGCAAATTAGTGCAATCTCTTTGGAAGACAGAGTGGTGATTTCTGAAAGAACTAGAAATTGACCTTCCATATGACCCAGCAACTCCCCTATTGGAATATACCTAGAGGAACTCAAATCATTCTACAAAAAAGATACCTGTACATGTATGTTTGTTGCAGCTCTATTCACAATAGCAAAAACATGGAACC
>NW_007249166.1:97812-142681 GCF_000164805.1 Carlito syrichta
TGGATTTTTAAAATGTGGTACATATACACAATGGAATATTATGCAGTCATAAAGAAAGACAAACATATGGACTTTGCAGCAACTTGGATGGATCTAGAGTCGATCATACCCAGTGATCTATCACAGAAACAAAGAACAGAGTACCGTATGTTCTCACTCATAAGCGGACCTTGAACAATTATAATACTTTAAGAAAGGGATTGGTAGTAGTGTGAAACTGTCAGGGGAGGGAGGGTGGGGCTGGCAGTTGAGGGAAACTGCTAGGGGAGTGAGGGGTATACCTCATCAACAAGGGTACCTGCAGAATCAACGTTTGTATACCTAACCCTGAATTGTACCTTACACCTTTATAATTTAAAATGAGAGAAAAAAAGATTGCATAATATCCTACAGTGTGGGTCTACCATCATATACTTAACTCTTCCCCTCTGATGGGCTTTAACTTTGTTTCCGCTGTTTTGCCACTCTGAGTCATGCAGCAATAAACATTTTTGTATGTGTGTTCTCACACACTTCTGCTTTTATTTCTGTGGGATGGATTCCCAGGAGTGGAATAGCTGGCTCAAAAGACATATATATTTTTAACTTTAATAGATATTGCTAGATTGCTTTCCAAAATGGCTGTAACACTTTACATTTCCACACCACCAGCAATAGCTTTCTTAATAGATAACTATTCTTGCAGTTTCAGGAAAAACACTCTTTGGTCACACCGGACGATTTTTTTTTAACGTACTGTTGAATTTGGTTTGCTAATATTTCATTTAGGATTCTGCATACATTTTCCTAAGTGATCTAGGCCTATAGCTTTCTTTTTAGTTCTGTTTTAATACCAAGGTTTCTGTAGGTTTCATAAAGTGAACAGAGTACCTTTTTGTTCACTAATTCATTCACTCCCATTTATTCATTCATTCAATGAATATGTACTGAGAACCTATCTGTGGCAGGCACTGTAAAAGCATGAGTGATAAAAAAAAGAATAAGACACATCTCCTACTCTCAAGTTCACCTCTAGTGAGTAACCTCACCATAGAATGGACAATCAAGAAATGAATATAACCAACAAACTGAGATATGCACAGGGTGATATGGGAGAATCAAAGATTGGAAAGTTAACCTCTTACTTAATCAGTTAATATTAGAGATTTATGTAATTTGTGGGAACTGTCACTTCCTTCTTAGTACGCAGATATTCCAGCTAAGGGTTCATCTCAGACTCCGGGATCTCTTCTTTTAGGCCTGGAATCTTAGTACATTATCACCACAGAGGGCATGAGTTATATAAGCAAAGCAATGCCTATCAATATTATCCCAAATAATACAAAGCACGTGAACAACACTTTTTCTAAATTCACACAAAAATGTATATAACATGACTATTATCTGGTTTGAAGGAACTCAATTCAAAAGTCATTAGGTCCTCAGTCAGCAATGGAGCTAATTCTCTATCAACTTTTTCAGTGGCTCCCAGAGTTACTAATCTAATTCTTTTACTCCTCCTTGAGTCTAAACTTGATGTATGTATTTCCAAAAGAATTCTCTTGCTCAATTTTTTAAATTCATGCAACTAGAATGATTGGAAGTATTTTTATAGGCCCTTACTGTTGTTTATTATTGTTGCTATTAATTGTGATCACCACTTGGCGTAGAAAGTGGCCCAAGGAAAGAATATATAGACCTAGTGGTAAATGGCTTGGATGGTTGGTTAAGGCCTGGAAGAAGCAAAATTAGAAAATCGAAGACAAGGAAGTTCTGGACAAAAGACATGTGAATGGATCTGAAATGAATGAAATTTTGTTCCTTTTTCCATCATTTATTTGATCCACATCCTCAGAATCCTTAAAAATGACTAGTAGGCAGCCTTTTAAGATATCAATACTGGTAATTAAATGTATATGCTAGGACTAAATATAAAAACTAAATAAGGTACCCATCACTGGATATGTTACTTGTTTGCTTTTATTATTATTATTATTATTAAAGAAAAGGTAATATCTTAGCCTAAAATTTAGCTTTTCTATAAATAAGACATCACCCTCTTAGGGGTCAGTGAAACAAATAGATTGAAAATACTTTGAGCAGCATCATCAGCATTCAGAATATCAAGCAGCACATCAGAGAAAGGAAAAAAATGTTTGTTCAATCACTTTGAGAGATGTTAGAATAAGAATAATCCTTTGCACAGACAGAATGCTCCAGAGAGGAAATGCAGCTGAGGGCACTTCTTTTTTTGAGCAACTAAGTAGCAGGGATCTTCTTTCTGCAAACAACAGTACAAAAATCACAAACTTGTTTCCGATTCTTGACGCAAGCAGTAATAAGAATCCATCGTGACACCAAGACTATTAAAGGAATTTAAGTTAAATGACAATGAAAAAATAACAAGTATTGAAACTTGGAGAAAAGATAATTTACAAAGCAGTTTATTTCTAAAATTATGTCAATGTAAATAATTCAAATCGATGTCACGCAGAAGTTAAAATCCTGAAAATTCATAAAATGTATGGGGTGTTAAGTAGTAGCAAAAGCCCTTGTCAACAAGCTGTCCCCTGCTAGAAGTGGTGTATAAGAAACAGGATGCCAGCTGTGGGACTGGAGCTTAATTAATTGATAACATTTTCAAATACCTCAAACTAACTCATGAGATAAGTCATATCTGAATATAGGAAAGTGTTATTACAGCCAGAGAAGTGGAACTCCCAGTATTTGTAAGCCTACTTCAGAAGAACCCAGAAAATGCTTACAGTGCATGATGGGGGTCCAGTCCCAGTTTATAACCTACTCCTACCTTTTCTTTCTCTGTTAAAACAACCCGCCAATAGAAATAAGAGTGAGATAGAAATCAATAATACATACCAGAAAACTGCAGCATAGCCAAAACATCATATAGACTGAGGCAGGATAAGAAAGTAGGTCATTAAATTCGAAACCCTTTAGCATACATTTGATGAAATATCAGTACAATAAACTTCTCAAATAAGTTTTTCTTACTCAATGTCAATGATTTGAATGCTGACAATGCTTTTTCCTTCATAACAAAAGTGAAAAACTCACTCTCTGAAAATAAAAAAAAATCTATGTGCCCAGTGATGTGAATTTTTGAATCTTTCCTATTTTAACCTCTATCTTAAATTTAGAGGCATATTTATGTTTCTACTCATTTTTATAACATATCATGTTATATTATAAATGGGGGATATAATAATACCTACCTCAGAGGGCTATTATGAGGATTTAGATGACAGAATTTACATTTCTGCCATCATATAAGTACTTAGCAAACAGTAATTTAATCATCTAATAAATGCTAACAGATTATTATAATAGGTTACATTATGCTATGTTGTACAACACTAGTACTTAAAAATCAATTTGGGGGGGACATCAAATCCTGTTCTGTAGGAAAAATAATGATATGCAATACACTTCTTTTATTATGACACAAAAAGCCTGTAATTTGTGTGTGTTCCCTTGATTCCTCTCTCCAGGTCTACCAATTAAAGAGGCTCTGTATAAAATTCAAATTAACATCAAAGAAACAGAAACTTTATTTCATTATGAAGATATCTATCTAGTGGACAATATTTCTTTAATCAACTTTTGCTTTCTTTGCTTGTTTCTAAGTCCTTGAAAGCACATTATTATTCATATCTTGGAACCTCTGTCTAGAAAAGCTTTGCTTAACACTGTTATAGACAAATGAGCAAAGGCCTAGTAAATGTGTTTGTAGGGATTCATTGCAAAAGAATATTTTTGGCACATAAAATGTCTGGGAAGCAATTGTGAGAAATTTAATATTTGGGATGAAAAAAGAGGGATCCTAAAATTAGGTAAACACATAACATAAAAAATGTTCAGTAGATTTAATAATTAACTGGGAACAGTTTTACCTAGAACTCGTAAAAGTTCAGAAACGAGCAAATATGCTGGACCACAACTTATGATACCATTCTTCAAGCCTCTTAATTTATGTGAATAGCAAAATTTAGAATGTAGCAAAGAAAAAAATCATGAGGATAAAGAGTGCTGAAACCTTAGATTAGATTATCTTATGGTTCGGCAAATATCCACTCTCTCCCTTTGTCCCACAACCTCATAGGAAGAGCTTATTTCCCTAGACTTTGGCCTGGGACATGTGACTTGCTGTAGCCAATGGGATGTTAGAACATTAGGCAAGTAGAAAGACATGAAATGTGCTTGTGCGGATGGATTTGTCTTTTGCTTTCTCCATGGAAAGAATATGCACCTAAAGAATGAGAAACGTGTGGTTCAGAACTGGACCCAAAACAACCCAGAGCCCAGCTCAAGTAGTCCAGCCTAGGTCAGCTGAACCTCAGACAATTACAGGTTTGTGACTGAGAAATAAGTGCTTGTTTTCGTATGGCAATAAGATTTTGTGACTGTTTATTATGCAGTATTATCATGGCAAGTATTGACTGAGACCAACACACACAAAAAAGTCTGGGACTCTGAGCCATTCAGTTCCGGCACAAAAGAGGATCTTTTCTCTAGTTTGCAAATGCCAAGTTATATGAATAAGATGTAACATAATATAATAAAATGCTTTCAGCACTTTAATTTTCACTTTTCTTTCTCTAAGCAAGAAAGAACAAGAAGACAAATGTTGATGTTTTTGCAGATCAAAAGGAAGAGACTATGCCTGGAAGTCACTTGCAACTACAATAACAAAGATTGTCCATATTTCACATGAATTTAAAGGGGAAACAGACCCATAGTGATAAGTAAATATATTATTATGGAAGTTTAATATAGATTTTTTTTCAAGTGTGTCTTTGACTAGTTAACTCAGATGTCCAAGTTTGTTTTCCAATCATTCTTCCACAAAAAAATTTAGTCAACTTAAATTTAATAAATAAATAATAATGAGAACTCTAAATGGAATAGGACTCGCCCCCAGGGAGCCAGTAGGTGGAATGAGGTAGACATGCAAATAATGACAGTAAGTTCACACAGGATTCCTCAGCTGTTAGAAAGAAGCAAGTACAGTGAAGTTAGAAATCATTTTTAATAAAGCTCCTTGAGAAAAATGGAATTTTATTTGGTCCTTGAATGAATGCCAAAGTATTATTAATATTGTTTTTTATCAATATACTAAAGTAATACATATTCATTTTAGAAAATTTGAAAAATACTCAAAAAAAGCAAAAAAGGAGAATTAAAACAATCTGTATCCTTACTACCCAGAAATAACCACTATTACGATGTTAATATAGATCTTTCCACTGGTTTTCCTATTACAAAAAACAGGCAATTAGGCATCTGTTTTTTCATCTTGTGTAAATTCTCACAGAATATTGTCTTCATCATTGTAGGTAAAACAAACACCTAAAAGGAATTTCCTCCAGGGTAAGTCTATATGAGAGTCTCCTGTCGCTGATTTTGCCTGGAGTATGGTCAGTATATACACTTCTTTCTTCATCTCCAGAAAATATTTTCCCATTACATCAGAAGCCAACTCTCTGTAGGTTGGTTTCTATTCTCTGTCTTTATCATCTCTTATTGTCTCTTCGATCATTATTGTCCTTAATTTTTTTGTCTGCATTCTAAGAGAACTCTTCAAATTTTCACTCTACAGATTTCATTTTCCACAACACCAATCCTTCACTTAACTTCAGTGTGGATTTTAAATCTACCATTGTTTGTTTTTGTTTTGTTTGAATTTTGTTTCCTTTTCAGTTTCTTTGCAATTTTTTCTTATTGTATCTATATTTCCTTTTTATTTCATCTTTGCCTTTTCCTACAGGCAATGCCTTCTTAGACTTACAACCCAGATGACAGTCCCATATCCAATGGGGTCACCCTGTCCTTGACAACAACAAGAAGTCTAGAATTCCCATTCTGTCTGCTGGGAAACTCATCATTCCTCCTGATATCTCCTAGAATTCTTGGAGGAGTCACCTTTCTCCTATTCATTGTGGCTCTGGTTTCCTATTGCCATAACTTTCTCAACTCTCAGTTGCGTCTTGTCTCTTGCACATATTGGCTCTTCTCCAGGATGTGTAACTTCACACCCTAACCACCTCATGCCTGTGCCCCCAAAGCGCAATCACAAGTGGGTTTGAAGCACAGAACGCAGTGAAGAACCTAAAATCAAATATTGGATATCCTTGTTCTCGGCAATTCCTCATTCCTGCCTGTAGGAGCTCCTCACTGGAAACTCCTCACTTCCAGAAAAGCTCAGCTTACTGCCTTGCTGTTGGGGGTGTCTGTCTTCCTCTCTCATCCTTTCCCTTCTCCTCCCCATTTCTTACCACCCATTCCCCTTCCCAATTCCTGTTAGTTTTCTCACTTTACTTTGTCTCACTCTGGTTCATGGGACCTCATCTTTCATATGAATGCAAGAATCAAGGTGTTTTGCTAAACAAAAACTTCATTATTTCCATTAAAGGAAATTTGGCACCAAGTTTTACATGTTTATACCCTTTGAAGGAAGTCAAACCTTTACTCTGCATTTGTTTTTGTACTAGGTTGAACCTTATGAAATCACTGATGGGCAAATATTTTTTATTTATAAACATGGCTATTTCCGAGAGTTCAGCCTAAAGATTAATTTTCAGAGCTAGGCATTTACCCTGGGTATCCCAGAAACCATTCACTTTCTCTGGTTATAAAGCATATTTTCCCACAGGATCTATTAAGCAGCTTTTTTCTTTATTCATTCTTGAGCAAGGTAGGACTTATTGCAACCTAAGAGCAACACCACTAAGGTGGGTGAGTTTATAGTCGTTCAACTCATGTGACCCAGGGTGATGGTAGATCCATTTTCAAATCTACAGCTGGAAGCACAGTGATGTACAGAGTCCCAGTCCACCTCCCAACTTCTAGTATTCTTTCATTTAGTGATATTGTGAGAGGCCCTACCGATTCCCAGCTACATACTCTAATGTAGCATATGAAAAACTGTAATTCCTAGTGCACCCTACTGCTTGGGTTGATTCTCTCTGCCTTATTAACCTCTAAGCCACACTCCTTGGAATGGACTGGGCCACAACCAGTTCCCTTACTGTCTGTCCATTTGTTCTCTGAGTCTGCCAGATTTTCCTGATTAGTTAGGCAAAAACAGTTGAGTAGTGAGAAAGTGGAGTGTGATGGTTAATTTTATTGATCAACTTGACTAGCCACAGGATGTCCAGATTAAACACTATTTCTGAGTGTTTCCAGGTGACATCAGCATTTGAACTGATGAATCCAGTAAAGTAGATTGCCCTCCACAATGTGATTGGGCAACATCTAATCCACTGAGGGCCTGAATAGAACAAGAGGAAGAGGAAGGAGGAATTCTCTCTTTTGTACTTCCTGCCTGCTTGAACTGAGACACCTCATCTCATCTTCTCTGGACCTTGGACAGGAATTGGCTCCCCTGGTTCTCAGACCTTCAGACTCAGACTGAATTACACCACCGATTTCGTGTGTCTCCAGCTTGCAGATGGCAGATCATAGGACTTCTCAGCCTCCACAACTGTGTGAGACAATTCCTCATGATAAATCTCCATACACAGGGGGTGCCAAAAAGTGTATACACATTTTAAGTACAGCATTCACTTAAAAGATGGCATTAACCAAATGAATGCTAGCATCACCATGCAACAGGTAGGACAAAGAAAATGGTGGAAGCATGGTTCAGTGAACATCATACTACACATTGCTACTATCATTTAATTCAACTTTTAAAAGTAATACATAGGTAGCATTTCTTAAAATATGTATACGTCTTTTTTTAACCCCGCATATATGTGTGTGTATGTGTGTGCGAGTGTGTGTATGTGTGTGAGTGTGTGTGTGTGTGCGTGTGTACATGTCCTGCTTGTTCTGTTTCTCTGAAAAACCCTGACTAATGCATAGAGTGACAACAGAACAGTTTTTGGGTAGTCCTGCCCCTGGGTCAGGGAAGAGATGGTGAGAGAGTACTGAAACATCTTTCCAGTTCTAATCAGGTGTCTCTTCTATGAAGCAAATAGAAGGGGCTGTGAGTTGAGTACAGGTTTTTCTCAAGCCTCCTCTGTTGCTTTAAAATTCTCATCCATATATTATGCAGCCATGAAAAAAGATGAAATTATGTACTTAACTTGGATGGATTTGAGTCTGTCATATTCAGTGATCCATCACAGAAACAAAGAACTGAGTACCACGTGTTCTCACCCATAAGGAGACCCGGAACTCCTACCTTAATACTACTAAAAAGGGATTGGCAGTAGTGGGACACTGCTGTCGTGGGGGGACATACAATATCAATAAGGGTGCCTGATCCTGATCCAGGCGAAGTGAGGTCCAGTGGGAGGCCCAAAACTTCACCTGTGCCTAAATCATTTATGTATGCAATCCTGACTTGTACCCCACAACTTTAAAATAAAATAAAATTAAAATTAAATTAAATTATCATCCATTCTCTTATCTTACATTTTAACATGAGGCTTCATGTCAGCCTTAGTGTTTGGTGCTGACGAAACATTTCATCTATGACTGCACTTTATTGGCATTTAACAACATGTTATTCTCAAATAGCGACATTCAAATGTCAAAGAAAAAACTCTGGACTATTCATCAACAAATTTGTTTATCAATTCATTATTTACATAACACTATTCACCCCCCAAAAAATGTTCTAAGTACTATACAAACATTACCTCTTTTAATCCTCACAATCAACCCAATTAGGTATGCCATCAATCCTTTTTGTGTGCACAAACACACACAAAAAAAACCTGGGGTCAAACTATACAAATAATTTTACATTGTCTTTTGTAGATTCCTAATTACAAACATGTTTCCCTTTCTTAAATTTTCAAACACATAATTTTAACGGCTATATAACATTGTGTCAAATAAATGTAGCATGATTTATTTAATTTTTTTTATTTTTTGGGCTGATTCCTATTTTTTCGTTATTATAAATTGTGTTTTGAAAAATAGTCTCTTCTGAAAATCTTTACATTTCTTATTTTTCCTTGGATTTTTTTTTTTTTTTTTTTTTTTTGAGTTGGAGTCTCACTTCATCACCCAGGCTGGAGAGCAGTGGCACACTCACGGCCACCCCAGCGTTGACTTGGGCTCAGATGATTCTTCCACCTCAGCCTTCCAAGTAGCTGGAACTACAGGCACACGCCACCATGCCTGGTTAATTTTTTGATTTATTGTAGAGATGAGGTCTCAACAAGTTGCCCAGGTTGGTCTCAAACCCGCAGGCTCAGGCAATCCTCTCACCTTGGCCTCCCAAAGTGCTGGGATTACAGGCGTGAGCCACCTAGCCCAACCTTTTCTTAGGTTTGACAAAAAAAATTTCAGGGTCAGAAAAATAAATTTGGAATGATGTGTGCTTACTTTAGAAGCAGATGGAAATGTCGCTTTCGTGACATCTTTCCCAGTCCTTGATATTATTTATCAATGTCCTATAAACAGAAAGGACAAAAGGAAAGTTTTTGTTTGTGAGAAGGGTATGTATGTGTGTGAGAGAGAGAGAGAGAGAGAGAGAGAGTGAGAGTGTGTGTGTGTGTGTGTGTGTGTGTGTGTGTGTGTGCCTGTTGTACAGTAAAGAAAGAAATATATATGGGGGGAGAGGAAAAAAAAGACATAAATGTCCTTAATAAGAAGTCCAGAGATGGCACAAGTTGCTGCAGCAATGGATATATGCTGTCAGGGGTTAAGAGAAAGAGAGAAATTGTAGATGATAAGTAATATTTTTAGAACTTAAATTATTTAGGTGAGACATTATATAACCTATGCAACTAAATATCAGAACTTGTGAAAAACAGTTAATAGCAAAACTTCATATCAGAATCTCTCCTTTACAAGGAAGCCAAGAAAAATATACAAGTCTATATTAAAATTAGTGTCAGCATCTTTTTTAAACACTAGTTATTTATCCATCTGTTTAATAAATTCTTTTTTGGTGCTTACGGTGTGCCAGTATGCCAGAAATAAAGAAATAAATGAAATCAAGTCCTTGTTCCCAAGAGCTCATTATAAAGTATCGAAAACAAATAGATAATTACACTAGAGATTGATAAGCATCATTCCAGAGACATTAATAAATCCATAAAATAGGAAGTGACAACTCTCCCTAGGAAGCCAGAGGAGGCTTGACTGAGCATTTGAATTAGATCTTGATGGATAAGTAGGAGTCTGCCATGTAGAAAAGGGGGAAAAGGACTTTCCAAGGAAAACGAAGAGCTTGGACAGAATGTCAAGTCAGAGTGTCCCAATCACTATGCCTTGCATGAGTTACAGGTGTGTACCAAAATTCTGATTCAGTCTACCCACAGGATGGCCAGGTAGAACCTGGGCAGCAGGCATCCCTCGGTCAGTCCTCTCCAGCCCTGAACAGCCTCATCTCCTTATTCCCCATGTAATTCTCTACATGTACAGTGATGTGGAAAATGTTAGGAAGCACTCACCCAGAGAAAGGTAACATAGGTTTATAAGACCAGAGTAATAATAAAACCACATTGGAATTGTTAAGAGTTAACTCTGATGGTGACATGATAGCAGCCCGAAATGAAGAAAGACTTTGTCAGGAGAAGTAGGAGGCTGCAATAGATAATATTATGTGTTCAAATATATTTGCTACCTCACCCTAAAGGGTCCCTTCCTCAGGAGGACCACATTCCCACCCTGGATGTCTGGTGTGGCCATGTGACTTGCTTGGCCAGTGGAATAGGAGTGGATAGACTCAGTGCCCTTCCCTTGTCAGCTCCAAAAGTATCATGTAAGTGCCCACTACTTCACTCTCTTTTCCCATTGTCACAAATTCAGCACATCCAGACAAAGTCAGCCTGGAGTAAGGTCAACATGAAGCAGCATTGCCACTGACCTTCAAAGGCCATTAGTAAAAGAAAAAAAATAGATCTTTGTTGTGGCAGACTACTGAAGTTTGGAGTTATTTGTTACATTAGTGTAAGCTGACAAATATAGAACCTGATGTGCCAGTCCAAGCTTGAGAATACAAATGCTGGAATGGGCAGCTAGGCCTCTCAAAGTCGGTACATCAATCAGGGAGCTTCTAAGATGATTGAGTCAGAAGGGAAATACTACTCCAATGGCTCACAATCAAGGGTATGAGAATCACTTGGAGATCTTTGTCCTACCAGGACCAGCCAGAGCATATGCACTAGTGTTCCTCTAGCAACCCTGTCTTTAAGTATTGGCTCAAGCATCTGTTAAGTCTAAATGGGAAGAGATTGGTTTTCTATTAGTAAACCTTGTTTCCCACTTTTCTTTTTTTAGTAAGAGTTTCATTCGCCCAGAATGGAGTGCAGTGCCATGCTCACAGCCACCACAGCCTCGACTAGCTGAGCTCAGGGGACCTTTCTGCCTCAGCATTCCAAGTAGCTGGAACAATAGGCCCTCATGCCTGGCTAACTTTTTTTTAATTGTAGAGATGAGGTGTAGCCAAGTTGCTCAGGCTGGTCTTGGGCCCCTGAACTCAGACAATCCTCTTGCCTCCACCACCCCAAGTGCTGGGATTAGAGCTGTGAACCATCATGCTCAGCTGTTTCTCACTTTCTTTGTGTGTATAATTCAAATGTCAGCTGCCCCTTGTCATCTTTGAGATTTCACTCCAAGAAACAAAGCTTAATCATGCAAGAGTCAGCACTACAGAATTTACTGTGGATTTCAGCAAGGAGATGGAAGAGAAGACTTACACTGCATAACCGACAACATATTGCTAGAGGGAAAAAGTGATTAAATGAGTATTTTCTCCCAAACTCTCTTCTCAGCCTTATAACTAAAATTTTTCCCCATTTTCCCATCCCTATCCCCATCCCTGGACCACTGCTCTACTCCATCTATGAATACACTAAAGAGAGTGCTAGTTTAACCACTCATGCTTGTGCAGGCAATACACTAAGACAGCTGGTTAAAGTAAAATCCAAATCCCTAAGATCATTCTTGTTGATATGTCCCTGAGCCTTCGCTCTCTTAAGCAGTTTACCAGAAGTACAGATATTGAACTCAGCTCCCCAGTATGTGAATTTCCACCAGTGGTGGGAATTTAGGTTCACCGTGGTTTTATTATATTTTTTGAGACGGATCTCACTCTGTCTCCCAGGCTGGAGTACAGTGACACTACTGCAGCCTCAAACCCCTGGGCTCAAGTAATCCTCAGGCCTCAGCCTCCTGAGTAGCTAGGACTACAGGCCCATGACACCTGGCTTTTTTTTTTTTTTTTTAAGGTAGAGACGAAGCCTCCCTACATTGCCCAAGCTGATCTCAAACTTCTGGCTTCAAGTGATCCTCCCACCGTGGTCTCCCAGAGCTCTCGGACTACAGGCATGAGACACTGTGCCTGACCCACAATACTTTTAAAATAAAAAATCCTCTTTGAATATGTGATAGATCTAGCAGATGCCAGTGGCCACTCACATCCTAATATAAGGTCATTTAATTAGCTCCTTCTCTCCATTTGCTCTGGTGAGACAAGAGTCTCAGTGACAGATGGGAGGAAGGTAAGACCAGAGGGTTGAGAGAGGATGATGCCAGCAGCCCTGGTGAGGTCAACCTGAGGATGCGGCACAGCAGTACAACAGAGAAATAGAAGAACCCAGAAGTTGGAAGAGGGCCCCAGAAATTGGAAATGAAAGAGCACCAAGCACAAGTGTTGTCCATTTCACAATCTGGCCCCAGATCAACTTTGAGACGACTTGTATTCTGTCCCCATCATTCCTCTTAAATCTTCATGCAAACCACAAGCAGAAATCAGAATAAATCATCTTTGCAACAGTTTGTGACAATCAGAAATGCAGAAGAAAGAATGTCCCTGTGATCCACCCACAACATCACTGAGTATTACCTTTTGGGTAAGGTCACTGGCTTCATTGATGTACCGATCGCGCTCCTTTTCCAGCTGAAAGATGATCTTTCTCTGCTTTTGAGCCTCAACTTTATAGTTCTGGATTTCTTCCTCCAAGTTTCTCTTTGCTTGTTCATGGAGCTTTACCAGGTCTATCTGCTTCTGGGTTGCACTGACTGCCTTAAGCATATTCTAAAAATAAGAACAACAAAGCAGTAACATTATTCATAATGTTTGAGGATGTTTTGTTATGTTTACCTCCATCTCATCCCTAAAATAATTAGATGCCCTATCTTTGGAATAAATAAATACAACCATATTCTCTACGCCTTATTAAGAGCTTATGTTAATCCTGCACAAGGCACTTTAAATGCACACATGAATACACTAAGCAACCACAATGTCCCTAAGAAACAAATGGGCTCTATATTGCTCCCATTTTAGGGGTAGGAAACTGAGACTAAAGGGTTAAGTTACTTGCTTACAACAGGAAAGTGGCAGAGCCAATATTTAAATCCACAGCTGACTGATGTCAGAGTCTATTCTTTTAAACTCTATCCTAGCTCTAGCCTTTAGTTTATCTCATGAGATTAGAACAACAAAACCTAATCTCATAATTTGAGTTTTGACTTCAAAGCTAAGATTTAAAACTAGCTTATTCAAATGCAGATACCTAGAATTAACATATAATCCAATAATTTTACTCCTGGGTATGCACTCAAAAGGAATAAAAGCAAATCTGTACATGAATATTCATAGTAGTCTACTCACAAAAGCCAAAAGATGGAAACAACCCAAATGTTCATCAACTGATGAATAGATAAACCAAATATAGTATATCCATATAGTGGAGTATTATTCAGCTATAAAAAGGGATAAGTACTGCTGCATGCTATGACATGAAGGAAACTAGAAAATGTTGTTCTGAATGAAAGACGCCAGACACAAAAGGTCACATAGTGCATGCTTCCATTTATATAAATATCCAGAATAATCAAATCCATAAAAACAAAAAGCTGATTAGTAGTTGCAAGGGTCTCAAGGAGGGGAAAATGGGAGTAACTGCTAAAGAGGTACAGGGTTTCTTTCTGGCATGATGAGAATGTTCTGGAACTAGATAACAGTGATGGTTGCACAACATTGTGAATGTACTCAATGTCACCAATGGTAAATTTTGTTATATGTATTTTACCATAATAAAAAATAGCAACCCAGTTATTGGAACAATGCAGTTGCTCATGTCTCAACTCCGTTTCTGATTCAGTAGGTCTGGGCTGAGACCCAGACACTTACATTTTTTTAAAAGCTGTACTGGTGATTTCTGATGGCGAAAAGGAAACACCTTGGGCTGGCTGCCCAAATTTCTTTGAAACACAGAGTTACTAGCATTGCAACCTGGCAACCACGCTCATGCAAAAGGGTTCACTTCCTTAGCCATGTCTGAACGGACAAATCACCCTTCCAAGGGACTTTTTGGATAGGGCCTTTAGCTTTTTGCAACTCAGTAGAAGATGTAAACTCAGAAGATGTTGGTGATTGCTATTACTTGCCATATGGACTAGAAAACAGAAAGACAGTCTTCACTGAAAGAGGAAAATTTGAGAAAAAGCAAAAATTTAGCAGGAAGCCTACCTCTAAAGAAAAAAAGGACTTCCTCTCAAGAATGCCAGGTCAGGTTCCCATTAATTTCCTGAGGCCCGGCTCTACCCTTGAGTTTCATGAAGCACCCTACAGTTCCTTCTTAAATCTCTAACAAACACAGACCTGCAGCTAGGTCTGAAAACCACTAACTATACACAGGTAAAATGGCTATTAAACACTGGTTGGGTGAAGATGCAGAAAATAGAAAAAGTCAACTTTATTTACAAGTATTGGGGTAAACATTTGTTCTATAAAAGATAAAGCCACTTCAACATGACACTGAAAGAACCAAAATATATTCATGTTGCTGCCTGTCAAAATCATGTCACTCATTCTTTGGATGAAGGTGGCATTTTAAGTCAGTGGGAAAAGAATGTATTAGCAATAAAAGATTATTGCATACTGCAGAATAGGGTACTGTGCTAGGCACTAAGAATACATGGCCAGGAAAGAAAAAATAGCACACCCTACCCTAAAGGAAGATTTAACATTAACCAAATCAAACAAACAAATATAAAATTACTGTTGTGCTACATGTCTTATCATAGCAGAAAATCTATTGCTTGTTTACCAGTATATATAAGAGATAAAGTAGATTAAATGTCATGTGTTGGAAATAAATTTAAAAATCTAAGCCCAACATTATTGTTTCTATATACAAACTTATAAGATAAAGGAACAGTTTCCAGGGTTATTAAAAAAAAAACTTCAATGATTTTCTTAAAATATGCTTAGCATATAAAGATCTAATATCCTGCCATTTCCTGAGATTCCCTAAATAGTCTATTTTAGGCTGAAGTGTTATCTATTCTGTTAATGTTTTTCAATTCTGGGATACTTCAAGAAATAATGAAAGTCAAATGGACAAATGGACTGCTTCTACTTTGATGAGATGAAGCTGTCTTGGACAAAAGCCATCAGGCTGTTATGAAAGCAGCTGCCCCTGTTATCCACACCTGGCCTGTGGCTTCTTCCTCCCTGGAGGAAATCCTTGAACACGCAAATTTACATTAAATCCTTGAAAGCAGTTAATCTCCTGAGAGTGACTATCACTGAAAGGGAGGTAGGATAAAGGATGAGCCCTGCATTTAGTAGAGAATCTTCAGGTCTCTGCCTTCAAGCTCCTCCAACTCCTCCCTTAGTTTTAGACCACAGTGAGCTCCAAGGCCAGAAGAGAAAAGACCAAGAACAAAAACCAAAACCTACAACAATCCTGAAAAGATGGAGGAAAGCTTAGACTTTTTATATCACCAACCTGCCATTCTTACACCTAACGCCTCACAGTTAAAATTTAATTAGCACTCACTTGTAATTTTGGGGTTAGCAAAAGTTGATTATAGATATTAAATTCAGAAATTTTGACCAACTGCTTAGGATGTCAAATAGCATACCAGCAATGAAAACAGAATTCACAAAACATTCTGAAATCCCCTGCTTGTTTATATGCTAATTCTCCAAAGTCCTTTTGTGTTCACAGGTGATAATATACTTTCAGTTACAGCCAGTGAATGGTAGACTGTAGGCAGCTGCTTAGAGGAAAGAAAATTAAGCACTATTATTTATTCTAATCTACTTTTGTTTGCTTCACAGTTTTCTTTCCCCATATAACTAGTTATAGCCAGATATTATAGTGCTAAAGAAAAACACTTATTTACTGGTGTTACTGTACAAACTTACCTTATTTAATATGTCCCTTTCTCTCAGAAGCTCGTCCATTGCTTTCCTATCAAGTTCTGCTTGTTTCTTTGATGTTTCCACCTCTAAATCCCCAGGGAGAAAAATAATAATAAGTGTAGTGTCAACCTAAGAGAGAATCTGCTACAGCCAGAGTAATACAAAAAGTACTTTATATGTTTATAGTTATATGAGGTCTGACAATTAATTTCATTCTAGAAAAACTTCTACACACCTCTTTGCCGAATATCACTATGGTCACCTTCAAAGTACTCCCCTTGAGAAGTTCTGCACCGATGCCAGCACCTAGTACACCCATCAAAGCAATTTTGGAAATCTTTTTCTGGATTAGCCATCTGAGCTGTCATCATATTACCCTTGATATCCTGAATGCCATCAAAATGTCTTTCTTTCATTTATCCTTCCTTTATCTTCAGGTAAAGAAAAAAATTGTTGGGGGCCAGATCAGGTGAGTATGCAGGGTGTTCCGTACAGTTATTTGTTTGCTAGTTAAAAACTCCCTCAAAGATGGTGCTGTGTGAGCTGGTACATTGTCATGATGCAAGAGTTCCTTTGGGACAATTGATGCACACACCTATCTCATGCCAAGATTTTCAGTTAAGATTTTCCTGTATCTCTATTGATGTTTATTTGGTCTGCTATACTTCTTACAGTCAGCCAATAATTTTGAAGCACAATTCAACAAATGTTTGCAATGTTTTAGTCAATTCTGCTCATCACTGGCTGTCCTGACCTCTCTTCATCAGTGATACTTTCCCCTCAGAAAAACGTTTAATCCATGTGTACACTGGCGTTTTCTTCATGGCATTATCTCCATAAACTTAGACTAACATGTCCCTGGTTTTACTTCTACTCTTGCCAAGTTTAACAAGAAATGTAATGTTTAATTGTTGCTCTAATTTAAACTCCAGTATTCTCATGATGGCACACAAAAATATGCAACAACAATAATGAACGCCATTCAGCAAGACATCACCACACATTGACATGATCACAGCTGTGAGACACTGATATACCAAGGATATGAAACCTTACCGACTTGTTTGTACAGTGCTGCCAACATAAGCGCATGGTGGCAAGTTTGTGAACTTAATCGTCAGACCTCGTAAAACTACTATTAATTGAGTAGTATGTGATCTTCATTATAGTTCACTGAGGTAGGTTTCCCTGAACAGTAGAAATTGAAGCTTAGAGAGATTAAGTCATTTGCCAAAAATACAAAATCAAGTCATGACAGGACTAAGAGCAGAGGTTTTATTTCTCAGTCGCCAAAAAGTTCTTACTCTTTTCAAATTCTTTTTATTATACACATAAGTAGTAATACAAAGTGAAGTTAGAAATACAAATAAACAAAAGAGAAAATTTTAAATAAACTAGAATCTACTTAATATTTTTATATGTTTCTTTCCAGGCTGTTTCTTATGCAAATATATGTGTGTGCATATAAATACAAACAAATCAATAGATATGTATTTATCTATAAATACACACACCTCAAAAGGGAATCATACCATTACTATTTTGTAGCTTGCTTTTATAATGGACATTTTATAAAGGAATAAATGCCTTTCTAGACTATAAATGTGCATCAGCATCAGAATTTTTAATAACACCATAGTTTTTCACCGTGTGAAAATGCATAATTATTTAGCCAATCCCTCATTTTTAACATTTAAGTTTCTTCCTTTTTTTGTGTGGTTATAGGCAATAACTCTGCTAAAGTTTGTATTCATTTTATTTCCTCTAGAAAAAGAAATCTCGATCAAAGGAGATTTTTTAAAGACATTTTATCTTCTTGCCAAATTTCTCTTTAGAAAATTAATAGCAATTTAAATCCACACCCAAATTACCCCTGGATATCATCATTTTATTTGATCTTTGACAGTCTGATAGATTTTTTTTTTTTTTTTTTTTTTTGAGTTGGAGTCTCACTCTGTCGCCCAGACTGGAGTGCAGTGGCCGCTCCCGGCCACCGCAGCCTCGACCTGCTGGGCTCCGGCGATCCTTCCGCCTCAGCCTTCCAAGTAGCCGGAATTACAGGCATGCGCTACCATGCCCGGCTGATTTTTTGATTTATTGTGGAGATGAGGTCTCGCTGCCCAGGCGGGTCTTGAACCCGCGGGCTCAGGCAATCCACTCACCTCAGCCTCCCAAAGGCGGGGGATTACAGGCTGAGCCACCGAGCCCGGCTGACAGTCTGATAGATTTTTAAAAACCAATATGTCAGTATTTAATTTGCATTTTTTTGATTAGTAATGAAGTAGACTACTTTTTCATTTTTAATGACTATTTGTTTATTTCTGTTTTTCATTTGCCTTTTGCCTACTTTTCTCATGAATTGTTTATCCTTTTCTGTGAACTCAAGAGCTTTTTATATATATAATAAAAATATTCACTCTGACAATCTTTTAGTTCAATTTGTCTTTATCTATAGAGTATCTTGCTACACAGAAAATTTTAACCTTTATTTTATTGACTCTCTCAATCTTGGCATTATGGCTTTAATATTTGGTGTTTTCATTTTCCCAAAAGAAGTAGTTTATTGTCATGCTACCATTTTCTTAATAATGCATACTTCACACTGGTATGAAACAACACCGTATCTCAGATGATAATCTTAGATCTTTTCTGGCCTTTCCAATCATTTCCATTGATCTGTATATTTGGACATCATCACTACACTATTTGATTATTGAAGCTTTACAATACAGTTAAACATGTGGTAAGGCAAATGTTCCTTCATCATCCTTCCTTCCCAGAATTTCATCACTATTGTTATATGTTTATTCTTCTAAAATCAGTTTTTTGTTCCATACAGCATAAATTTCCGCAATTTTCATTGGAAAATTAAGTGTTTAGATTAATTTTTACAGGTTTATATCTTTATCCTATTGAGTTTTCTCATCCAGGAACTTGGTATATCTTTTACATATTCCTTTATACCCCTCAACAGAATTCTGTAGATTTTTTTTATATAAAGATCATGCAGATATCTTGGTAACTTTATTCATAGATATTTTATTACTAGTTACTATTGTGAAAAGAGGTTTTTGTTTTGTTTTGTTTTGAGTTGGAGTCTCACTCTGTCGCCCAGACTGGAGTGCAGTGGCCGCCCCTGGCCACCGCAGCCTCAACCTGCTGGGCTCCGGCGATCCTTCCGCCTCAGTCTTCCGAGTAGCCAGAATTACAGGCGTGCACTACCACGCCCAGCTAATTTTTTATTTATTGTAGAGATGAGGTCTCACCAAGTTGCCCAGGCAGGTCTCGAACCTGCAGGCTTAGGCAATCCACTCACCTCAGCCTCCCAAGGCACAGGATTACAGGCTGAGCCACCGAGCCCAGCTTAAAGAGAGGTTTTTCCATCATATATTCTAACTGATTTTTTGGTATAAAAAAGCTATTAATATCTATATATTTATTTTATAACCTGCCAGCCTACTGAACTCTCTTGTCAGTTCTGGTAGTTTTTCATTTCATTTTTTTGGTTTTATGATAGGAAGCTGTAACATATGGAGGACCCATTCTCCTAACCATTATGCCCAGTGCCCCTCTTTAATCAGAAGTATCAAAAAGAAGCGATCCCTAAGAAGAAATTACAATGTTAATGATACCTATAAAATAATCAGAAGAGTGAATGATGACTTTTATATACATGACTTAAGAATGAAGAATTGGGTTTGACACTGAATGGATAATTTTTGAACTATTGCAAGCAAAAATATAAAACATAAAACTTTAAACATTGGATACAGAACATGCTCTTGTAGTTCCATTTTTCTTCATATCTGTCACAAAAGACATCAGATTGCAAACCCTTGCTAGACTCTAAGTATCCTGTGGGCAGAGTCTCCATGCACCCAGTGCCTAGCATAGAGCTAGCACATAGTCTGCACTCAGTTTATGAAGTGGATGAATGAAGAAACTGTAGACATAAGCTGCATCTGCATCTCAATAAAAGATTATTTCCTGATGTTTCAGAAGGAAAAATATCTACACTTCTCCAAGACTTAAGTGACAAATACTCATATTTCTAATAATTCCATCCAGAGATTTAGATTTTGCTTAACTTTTAGATTATATTTAGATTTTGCTTAACTTTTAGTGAGGCAATGCTTCTGTGCTTTTATGTATGCTAGATCATTCAGTGATTTACAACTTACAGCAGCCTAAATGAGACCAATGGGACACAGATGTGCCTGCCTCGTATATTCATTTCAGTGAAGCCAGAATTCAGTTCCAGATTCTTTGTCTGCAAGTACAGAACTGTTTCTGCTGTACCAAATTTGACAAGTATACTGTACTTTAATTATATTTTTATTCAGAAAACAGCAATATATCTGGATGATGATGGGTTACATTTAATTAGCACTTACTGTGTTCTAGGCACTGCCCGCAAGTACTCTATGTGTGTTAACTCATTTCATCCACCAACCACAAGATGTGATGGAGATGAAATCTAAACCCAGCTAGCTCTGATTCCAGAATTCGTTACTGTACTAATTTATCTGTACCATTCCTTGGCACTTAAATTTTTTCTCCACAGGTCAACTATAACTGGGTTCCTCATATGGCAAAGTACTAACAGAAAAAAAAGGTGTTAGAAGTAATTTATTTCTGTTCCACTGATTATTAGTGCAATATTGTCCCAGATATTGCTAATGAGAAACATTCATTCTAATTTATCCCCTATCTTCCAGGGAAAAGGGAGCTAAGGCAGAGAAGGTCAAGTAGACCTCAGACCTAAGAGTTTAGATGTTTCTTTACTCCACTGACATACATGGAATAATACTTTAGGCTGGATTTGCACTGTGCCAATATAACTTGTTGAAGATTCATTTTTTTTTAAGGTAAGAAGGCTTAGAGTATTCAAAATGACGTCCTTCCACATTGTCTGTTTACCAGTTTGAATGTTGTTTTACTGATTTCATTTAGCATGGTTTGTGTTTGTACACACAGAGCCCTGGATTGAGAGATGACATTAGTCAACAATGAAATGCTTATAAATAAATAAAACCAAGCACAAAATGGTTTACCTCTCTCTAATCCCAAGATCTGATTTTTTAAGGTTTCCTTTTGCTGTTCGACTTCTGCCTTTTGATCTTCGATCTGGTGCAATTTCTTATGGATTTGTTCTCTGATTTTGCTGAGCTTCCCAATATCAAGACGCATCTGATGGGCTTCTTCTTCTTTGGCCTATAATTATTGAGAGATAATTAATCAGGATGCTGCATAAATGAAGTACTGCTGATGGGATGATGGTAAGTTCATAACGAATAAAAAGAAATTCTTCCCATTTTAGGGTAAAGTTATTCTGTGAAATGAAATCAAAGCACACACTGTTTGATTTTGAGAGAAACTGAAAAACTGTCCTCTGAATAAAATATGTGGCTATATAAACTAAAAATAATAAAAAAGACTTAAAAAATCTGATGTTTCAAGCTACCATGCTATAAGATATTCAAACACTCTTTTAGACCCATGGGGCCACTGTAGCTCATTACATACACTAGAGAAGGGTCCCTTCTTCCTCAAAGTATGTTAGTCCATGAATGTACATACAAATAGGTGGACAGGGTAATCTCAGTAGGCAGTCTATGTAATGGCAAAAAGTTACCAGAAAAATAATCCTAGCAAAAGAAAGCACCAGATTTTTGTCTATGGATTTCAAGTTTTACAGATTTTTAAAATTTAAATTCACTTTTTAAATTTTTGCCATTAGAGGTGACTGGAAAAGCAGTTAGGGATTCTTCTGCAAACAAAGGTTAGCAATTATCTTAGCTCATAACAATGAAGAGACTGAAATTAACTGTTCATGTTATCCTCAGATTATTGCTAGAGGCCAAATTCCATTAGGATCAGGACCTGATAACAGAAATAGTCCATCTTTCAAGACTCTCCATTCATGTTATCAAAGGAGAGAATTAATGGCACAAATATTTTTACTTTGATTTCACCTTAGGACCTAATATATTACTCTGACTTTAGTCATTTCATCTCTGCTTCAATGAACTGCATTTTCATAAAGAATGGTTTCAAGTCAACCCATTCGGGACTGCTTTAAATGTTCTTCAGCCTCAGTCCCTATAAGTTCAAATCAGTTTACCTTAAGGCCCTTTCCAACTCTAAGATTCTCTAATTCAGTGATTATTAACCTAGACTCCACAGTTAGACTTCAGAAAAATTCTGGAAACCTTTCATATTTCTGTGATGTACACAACACAAGATGCAAGATGTGCAGATAAGAGTGTATACATATGTTTTAACCAGATTCTCAAAAGAGATTGAGATATAAAACCATTATGGTTCACTGCTTAAATCTGTGTATTGTTCTTACTAGACCACTCCTTTTATTTCCTGCATTCTAACATAACCAGAGTAGGGAATAAGAATTTTTTTTCAAAATTAAAATGATAAACTTAGCACTACTCTGTTAAGCATGTAGGAGTATAATGGGTATCTGAGTATAAACTGTTATCCAGATTTAATTTGCAAGCACTCTTCAATGGGAGCAAAGAGAAAAATGGGGAATGTTTTGAAATACACATTGAGCAAAAGGGAAAATCACGATTCCACAATTCTATAAGTAAATACAATTAGGTTGGTGCATAAGTTCGTAGCATTTTATTGCTGTTGTAAATGGTCTTCATTAAAGCCCAGGGGTCTTCCTGAACATAGAGAAACACTCGGGTCAAAATGGTCCTCTTTGAAATGACAAAACCATTTTCTTGCCATACTTTCCCCAATGGCATTCTCCCCATACAAGTCACAAATGTTTCAAGCTGCCTCTGCTGCTTTTACTTCTCTGTCTAAACTCAAACACAAGAATATGTCGGAAGTGAACATTTTTTTTCATTTAACACTCCTTCTTTAGCCCACAAATAACACTAACTTTCTTTAAATCTGCAAAATGCAAGGCGTATTCACAAGCATAACATTGTCACTCCAGGTGACAAATGGCAAGCAATAAAAAAACTCCCAACACTGTGGTGTTGCCATGACAAACACAAATGCTGCAAACTTATGCATCAGCCTAACTTAAGAATCAACTTCCCCAGCCCTTCCATCTCACCTTTTTCACACAAATAGTAAAATATAATCCAGGTTCTTTGCTACTTATGCATGTGAAGGATTTCTAGCTCTGGGCATCTGGTTACTTGCAAGGCTAATTACAGATATGAACATCTGAGTTCACTTTGGAAATCATTTGCATAACTGTATGCTCAATAATCAGGTTTGTGATTTTTTTAAGTAAGAATGGAAGTTATCAAATTGCTTCTGGGCATAAAGCAATCACTATAGGCTTGCACCTGCTCCTGTGTCAAGGCACTCAGCAGAGTGAACACAGGTTAACCAATCAAGGGCTTCAACCGCAAAGGCAAAGCCATGTTAATAGGTAATGAGGAAGGAAGAGCTGGGGAACAGACATGTAACTTGGTGTTTACTTTGAGCTCCAATGTTTTCTGCTGGTTTTCCTGGGATAGCTGCTCACAAACCAAACCGTGTTGTTCGTTCTCTTGCTGAAGTTTAGAATTTCTCATCTGAAATTGCTCAAGTTCTTTTGCAGCTCTCTCATTCAATATCTGAAAGGTGCAGAACGAGCCGGTTAAAGCTTTTTAAACTGATTATAATACCTTTATATACACACAAGGATCCCCACAAAACTCCTGGGAAGAAAACAGCAACCCCACTTCTTTGTCTTTGTAGAAATTGTTCTTTATCCCTGATGAAAGCGCTAATGCACTCAAATATGATAAATGTTAAATGGCTGAGGAAAATTACACCTTCTAATGAATAACACAGTGAGCATAAATTTTTTTCTGAGAGGCTTGGGAAGTCTTGTTCACAGGTGGTGGATAAATATTTTAATGCCTGTTTGCCATTTAGCAGGCTTTGAATACGCAACAATTGCTATAATCATTGTAAATGAGCTAGAGAGTGAAACGGGATTTATAAACTGTGGGACTCAGAAGATACATTTTCAGAAGCAAATCCCGCATTAACATGCCTGCAACATTTTCAACAACAGAACTTTTCACTAACACCAACACAGTAACAATACTCCTTTAATTCAACTTAAGTCGAAGCTGTGTAACAGCTGTAGAGTGATTTATATCTGCTTGATTTCAAGTCAGCCAGATTTTCCTCTTCTCTGCCTTGATTATCCTGAGCAGACATAATATTATAAAAACAAAGGATTGTACCTTGTGGGACCATTTTTATTGGAGAAATATTGGGGAGGTAGAGGGATAACAAATGAACCGAAGGGGGAATAAAAAGAAGAAAGAGAGATAAGATGGTTTAAGTACTTCCAAAATATAACCTCCATGAGTATAAAAATTAAGCATGAAAAGAAACCATCCAGTGAATAGGAATCAATAAGGACTAAATAAAATGTAATAGGCAATGTTGAAAATGAAATTGTGTTTTACATGAGTCCTGGATATTGCTAAACACAGCACTAAAGTTTTATCCTTATGTCCAAAAACTTCTCTCTATTGTCATGCTCAGTGAGGTCTAGTGCAACCAAGGAACTGAAATTTTTAATTTCATTTAATTTTAATAAATTTAAATTTAAGTAGCCACATGTTCTAGTGGCTACCATACTGGACATTGCAAGTCTATAACTACATGGCAACAACATGAATAAATCTCACAAACTGAATATAGCAGAAGTTAGACACAAAGAATACATCCTGTCATATTTCATTTCTGTAAAATACAAAGACAGGCAACACTGATCTCTGCTTAGAATTCAGGATAGAGAAGGCATTTAAAGGGGAGGATGACTGGGACAGAGGAATTTTTAGAGAGCTAACAATATTCTGTTTCTTGGGCTGGGTGCAGGTCACCAAGATGTGTTAGAGTGGTGAAAATTCATTAAGCTGTACACTTGTAATATATATACCTTTCTACATGTATATTATAGATCCATCAAAGTTAAAAAGAAATTAATTAATCTGTTGGAGCTGGGAAATTTAAAAGAGGGGAGCATAACTACTTCATAAGAGCTGTTCAAAGACCAAATTGTAATAAGTTTTATATCACCAACATCAGTAGTGAAGGAGTTTGCTGCTTTCCAAGAGCATCCAAAAGGTACAAACAGGCATGAACAAAGGCCTCATTCTTGATATCTCCCCGCTACCAGTCCAGTCCACACCCAAGTCACCTTCTGCTCCTTCAGTTGCTGCTCCAGCTTCTGAAGCTCCTCCTTGCTCTTCTGCACATACTGCTGCAGGGCCTTAATTTCCGTCTGCCTGGTGTCCATGTCTGTCTGGATCTGCTTGAGTTCTTTCTCTAATTTTTCCTTCTTTCGGGACTCCCGTGAAGCTTCATTCTGACGTTGCTGGATTTCTTGTTGATACTACAAGGCACAGAAAGAACAGGGAAGAAAGAGATGATCACTGGCCATGGCAGGTGTCAGCCAGCCAAGCTTTTCCCTCTTTCAATTCTAATATTGTCAGGGCAGTCACTGTTCAGTAGCATTTCCTTTTTAGGAGAGACATCCTTGAGCCCCAGTGTTCAAATTTATCAGGAATATTCTGTATTGTGTTTTCAGGACATTGATACCAAACATCCACTCGGATGGTGGACAATAAATCCACAAAGGGTGTTATAAAATCAACTATATATGGAAACTCAGAGTTCCAGAGGCACTAAACATGGAAAGAATTCATCCCATTCTCCATCAATAGGGACTAAATAAAATGTAGCTGGCTGCACTAAGTATGAAATTGTGTTTTGCATTCCCCTGGGTATTGTTAAATAGAGCGCCATAGTTTTATCTTGATGCCTAAATTCTATGAATGAAGTCTCATGTTTTTCTCTTTAAGACTACACATTATATATGATCTATTTGACTTTTGGCTTTAAATAAAAGTGTTCAGAAGAATTCAGCTAGATGGCTTTCTAATAAAAGAAAGGAGCCAAAGGAACTACTTCCACCATCCCCAGACACTGAGCCCCTTAGCCTTCACAGGGAACATCTTTCTGAGCCATAATTATAAGCAAGGAGTTCCTGCCTTAGAGGCTTCTCAGATAGAGAACACGGAGGAAAAATGGCTCAAGAAAAGCTCCTTACAAAAGAACAAACCAGAAAAACCACCAGAACCCAGGATGCTTCATTTGGGCACAGAAGGGTAAATTGAAGAAAGGATCAAGACAGAAAGAGACTGAGGAAGGACAAACATCCTCTGGAAGGAAATATTCCTTCATCTGCCATCCGTGGCAGACCTGACTTATGGTGTGTTCAGCCTCCTCTTTCGATCGCTCCGTTTCTTGCTGCTGTTCAGAGGTCTGAGCTAAGGACTCTCGTAATTTCACCACTTCTGATAGGAGCTGGTCTCTCTCTTTTGTCACTTCTTCTTTGAACTTCAGTAAATCTCGAATACTAAAAATAAAGAACGCAGGAGTCAGACTAAACAGTCATCTGTTCAGGGGTCTTTCATATCATCCTCTAAGCTTGTTTTCATGGAGTGTTAAAGAGAAAAAAATCTTTATGCCCTGACACGGAAGCTGTTTGTGAGATATTAACTGAAAAGAAGTGCAAATAATAATATGCATAGTATGGTTAATTTTATTTTAATTTTTAAGAAAATGTAGGCCTGGCACGATGACTCACACTTGTAATCCCGCTTCGGAAGGCTGAGGTGGGAGGATCCCTTGAGCCCAAGAGTTCAAGATCAGCTTGGACAACATAGTGAGACATCGCATCTCTACAAAATTTTTTTTAAAAGATTAGCAGAACATGTTGGCACATAGCTATAGACTCAGCTACTCTGGAAGCTAGGATGGGAAGATCATTTGAGCCCAAGAGTATGAGGCTGCAATGGAGCTATGATCATGCCACTGCCCTCCACCCTGGGTGACAGAATGAGATCACTGGAAGGGAGGGAGAGAGGGAGGGAGGGAGGGAGGGAGGGAGGAAGGAAGGAAGGAAGGGAGGAAGGAAGGAAGAAAACAGTGTGCCCCAGTGTTCAAATTTATCAAGAATATTCTGTATTGTGTTTCAGGACATTGACACCAAACATCCACTCTGATGGTGAACAATAAATCCACAAAGGGTGTTATAAAATCAACAATATATGGAAGCTCAGAGTTCCAGGGGCACTAAACGTGGAAAGAATTCATCCCATTCTCCATCAATAGGGACTAAATAAAATGTAACTGGCTATGCTAAGTATGAAATTGTGTTTTGCATTTGTATGTGTGTGTGTGTGTGTGTGTGTGTGTGTGTGTGTTTTCTAAGCATTTTTATAGAAGCCCAGAAAAATAGATACCAATCAGGTCATTGATTATGTATGAAAAATTTAGGATAGAAAGTCAAAGTGAAGGGAGGGGGGATGATACCTTCCACATCTTTGTATTACTTGACTTTGTTACAATAAGATTATATTACTCTTGCTAATTCTTGCAATTAATCCTAAGGATATGTCAATTTAGGAAATTATTTGTTTAATATATCCACTGGAGGACTATAATCACAGCTGTGAAGTCTAGAGTGAAGCATAAACATAAGAAAATAATATGCATTGCCAGAGATTAGTTTCTTCCAAAGGGACACCACCCAGATAAAACGTTCCTTCTCAATAATAAAAGTTGGAAAATCATTCATGATGATCGTTTTTGGAAGGTATGTGATAATATTCCTTGATTTGAATTGTAAATCAGTTACCTCTGAATTTCAAAAGCCATCCATATGATTTGGCATGACTTTCTGCAGAATTAGTGTTTTGCAAGTGGAAGCTCTGTGTCTGATATGACCTCTGAAGCAGATTGAATCTAGAGCAAGGAAGCTCTTAGAGCTGGGAAAGCAGAGGAGAACCTGATCTGTAGACTCTTGCAGCTGACAGTCATCAAAAGACTGCTCAAAACACAGTAAATTGACGAAGTCTATTTATGTAATCACCTATAATGTAACATAAATGTTTAATAAGAAACCTTCAAAACCACACTCAAACTCTTCTCCAGAAACAAAGCCTTAAATGTGGGTAACAATTTAGGAATAGGTATACAAGTGGACACCAGGCAAAGTTTGAGCCTCCCTTTGGTCCCCTCTTTGCCTGGTTTGAGATCAGGCACCCTTATTAATGTTGCATCCCCAACCCCTCCCCACCCTGGCAGTATCCCGCTACTGCCAATCCCTTACTTATAATATTATGGTAAATGTCCAAAAACCTTAGATTCTAAGGTTACTATGAAGAGATACACCTACACCTGAGCACATTGTTAAAGATAAAATTATGGACTGAATTGTTCTTCGTTCTTCTCCTCACCCTCCTACCTCCTCCTATCTGAATCGGTTCTCCGAATATGTTTGACTTCTTTAATAAGAAGACAAATTTCATCACTACAGGGATCATATTTTCTGTTTGTAGTTCCTGTTCCCTCCCCCCAACACCTGTACTAAAACTATCTGTCAATGTTGGATCAATGCACCAAAGAAATAAGAAACAGAAAGTACAACATTAGATTTGGTTAAGCAGCCCAAGGAAGTGAATGCTCATTTTGAATTTATTAATTGAAGTGATGTTTCATATGGCCTACACAGTGCTAAACTCCTAGAGGGGTTATAAAGGTGTCTTCCTTCAGGGAGTTCACAGCCTAATGAGTAGAGAAGCATGCCAACAAACATCTTCAATACAATGTGATTAGTGTTATGCCTGAGGTAATTGTTGGGTCCTATGGAAACAAAGAAAAAAGTGATTTTCTGTCTTGTCACTGGGGTCTGGAGGTGGAGAAGAGGTTAGAACAGTGATGCTTATGGTGACGAAGTTAATTTGGTGTTTGTGATGGGTTTTAAAGGAAGAACAGAAGTTCACAATGAAGAGAATAGAAGAAAAGACATTCTGAGCATAGAAAACAGCAGGTGCAAAGGTATGGAGGTATGATCAACACAGTGGGCAAGACACAAGGCTAAAGAGGCTGACTGGGGCAGATCCACGAAGGGCTCTGAATGACATCTTCAAGAGTCTGGGTTTTATGCTTTGGGTATGGGTAACTATTGAAAGTGTTTCTGCTGAGGATTTCAAAAGCATAAATCTGGTAGTAGTGGCAGAATACAGAGGGAGATGTCTTCCTGTAGACCCAGAGACCAGTTAGTAGGTTACCACTAAATCCAAGAGAGAAAAGGGGGCATGAGCCAAGGCAGTAGCACTGGTGACAGGAAGAAAGGAGAGGTGATGCTCAGAAGACCAAATCAGCAAGACAAAACTTTAAGGGATGAGGGAGTGGATGGGGTGAAGAGCAGCTCTGTTTTCTGGCCTAGAATCAGAGAGGTTGGGAGGATAGTAATGAGGCTGATTGTGGAAGTAGATGGGAGGAACTGAGACACTGGGCAGAAAGAGAGCCAGATCCATTCCACACAAGTTTGAGAGAAATAAATGTTTAAATCTTTACTTATTTTCAAACTATAGTACTGATTCTTGTAGAACCAGAAGTTTAAGAAAAACCAGAGAGTAGAAGTTCTTGGTTTTGGAGAAAGAAAGCTCATTATTAAAAAGAAAAAATAGCAATAGAAAACAATCTCCGGGAACTCAACGAAAAAAAGAGTCATATTACAGAGAATGTTCAAGAAGACATTGGCAAGCCCCAGGCTGTCTGTTGAAGAAAGAGGCCTCTGCAAAAGCGAGTTCAACATATATCAAAAAGACTATGACCTACTTGCTGTCCTGGTCCATTGATAGTCCAGACCCTTGTTCAACTAGTTTGGTCAGGTTCACTATTTCCTCTTTCAGGGCAAGAATCGTCTCCTTTGCCTTCTGCTCCTTATCATAGGCCGAGTCCACCATCTTCCAGGCCTTTTCAATTTCCTATATGGGCCATGGAATATCAGTAAGGAAGACCAAACTGGGTGCCAGATACAAAATAAACTAGCAGATGGAGTAACACCATGACTATAGTATAGTAGTAATTCATGGGAATAGAATATTATATATCATACATTATGTATAAGTCTGTATTAACGTATTGAATTGTTCAGCATGAGCTAGTCAATAGTAAACAGTACATTTAGAAAGGGGAACTGGCAAAGGGTATTTTTTCTTGTGTAGGTAAGTTAACTACAAGGCTTATATACTACAAGTTTTGTAAAATTAAAAATGAATGCTCGTGTACTTTCCAAGTCCAAATTTTTTAAAAAATAAGTTTCATCACATAAGGAATGTTCATACCTCCAAGTCCTAAATTGATAGATTGAATTGAGCCTCCTGATAAATTTGCAAATAAAAAAAATATTTTGTTCTCAGGTCCCAAGTGAGCTCCTGGATGGCAATGTGAGCTCCAGAACAATCCACAGCAATGCTGTTCTTTGCTGCTACCTAACTGTGCCCAGCCACCTCTATAATTCCCATTTTCAGAAACCCAAGTCCAGATCTCCTCATCAAACACTTACAGGGGAAAAACAAAGCCCCTAGCAGGGAATGGAAACAATGACTCATGCTGCTTCTGCTTCCTTACTGTTAAGAAATGCAATGTGGAATATTGACATAAATACTTCAAAGTGAAGTATAGCCATTCGAGTAAAGAAGCAAAACACAGTAAGTGTTGCAATAGCCTTTAGTTTTAGCTTACCACTTAACGTTTTTACAAAACTTTTTCAAGTGGAATGTAGGTCCTCTATACAGATGAGACCCTATAAGCTTTAGGTTAAAATATTCCACTTTTGTGCTGACAAGGAATAAAATGGATGGGAATGTATATTTAATAAACTCATGCTATTGCATTAGACAGAAAGATTATTTTTGGATAACTATAGCACATAATTTAGTGATTCAAAACAAAATATCAGTATGTGGAATATGTTCTTATGTAGCAACCATATGTGCTATTTTTGGCAAAACAAATGGAGGCTATGTAAATGAAAATATGATTACATAAAGTTGTATCCAAATCAACTTCACGAATTATATTTTAATCCATTCGTGTCTTCCTTTTGCAATTTATCAGCACCATGCTCTAACCAACTAAGCTAACTGTCCAATCACCCTTTTGCAATTTAAATTTACAGTGAAAAATGTTTTTTCCCCAACATAAAATGACTTAAAGCCTTCTTATATTGCTTTTTCAGCTAGGAAAAGAAGAAAATGACAATAGAGGGAAAAAAGACACTAAAAAAAGAATAATTTCTAAGAAAACAACAGATAAGCCATCTTTTGTACTTGTCTTGAAAATTAATTTGAATTGGGTGACATATAATTGATGATAACAAAGGGAATTATCTAAAAAGTTTGTAAATTATTTCTCATATTTAGGGTTTTAATTATAAATTAAAATCTCAGTCTCTTATCACCGTGAGATCAACAAGGAACATTTATGTTTTATCGTCAAAATAAACACATTTAAGGATGAAAAAGGTTGGGCTTGGGGCTTAGTGGCTCAGCCTATAATCCCAGCACTTTGGGAGGCCGAGGCAAGTGGACTGCCTGAGCCCGCAGGTTCGAGACCCACCTGGGCAACTTGGCGAGACCTGTCTCTACAATAAATAAGAAATTAGCTGGATGTGGTAGCGCACGTCTGGAATTCCAGCTATTTGGAAGGCTGAGGCAAAAGGATCCCCGGAACCCAGCAGGTCGAGGCTGCGGTGGCTGTGAGTGTGCAGTCTGAGCAATAGAGTGAGACTCCCACTCAAAAAAAAAAAAGGATGAAAAAATATAGTGCAAAACAAAGCCATATCCCTATTCGCCTAATTTGAGGAATTGGGAGGTTCAACAGGGAAGTAAGGGGATACTAGGAAGAAAGGTTATGAAGGTCATGAAAATTACTATCTGGAAATTCTCAAGGTAATCTCTCCTAGAACAAGAGAAAATATAGAAATATGAAAATATTTCTAACAAGCTATCATCATGAGATACTTGATTATTTATCTTGCACCAAACAAAACATTGAGAATGTTAACATTTCTTTTACTTAACTCTATGTCTTTTTGCTAACCCATTATTTCCCAGAAACCAAGTCAGTAAGGTTCTCCATCATTTTCTGCATGATGTAGTTCACCCAAGCTAATTATTTTCTTTGAAAATGAACCATTATTCCTTAGGCTTAATGAATATAGAAATCATGTAAATTTTTGCCTAATAATTTGTTTACTACCAGCCCAGAGCTGCCAATTTAATGAAAGAATGATGTTTTAAATCCAGCTTTGTTCTGTTTCTAAAAGATCACTGACCTTCTTCAGAGATGCAATGGTGGTCTGATCGTCCTGAGAGAGCTTCAGGGCAGTGGCAACCTTCGCAGAATTCACCACAATCTCTGCGTTTAGCTCTCTGCATTTGGCCATGAGACGTTTTTCATTGTCATAAGACTTTTTCATGACAGCATGAAGCTTCTCATATTCAATCCTAAACTTTTCCAGACTTTTGTCTCCCGAAAGTTCATTGAGAACCATTTGAAAATCTCTTTCGATTTCTTCATAAGCAGTTTCTTCTGACACTAGTTTTTCACCCTTTTCCTGGATAAAAGAGCAGGGATGGGAAGGGGCATTACAACATTTACACCATTACTATCAAAAATTACTGCTATTATCCCTGAATAAAAGGTCTTCATACAAGTAAAATAAAAGCCACTAACAAGCAGAAAAATGAAGACTCTATGGTGGGAAGTATCTTTCTTCAACCCCTGATGCATGTATATACCATATACACATATATATATATGCACATCACACATTACATGTATACATTTTACACATATATCTGCATTGGGATATATATGCAGAATGTATATGCATTAGGATAAGAGTATTTCCTATCACATGATGTCGCTAGAGATTAGATTAAATGAGTCATAGATGTTAAACATTTAGCCAAGTGCCTGTCAAACAGTAGGTACTCAATGAATTTTGATAACTGCTATGCTTATTCCAAACTCTGTTCTCTTTTTATCGAGTCCTGCTTCTTGCTTCCCCAAGATTGCAGAAGAGAGCCATAGCGTGTTGAAGTCATAGATATGTACATCTTGGCATAGACATCATGAAATCACACAAAAAATTTAGGCTAGATCATCCTCACCAGCCTACTGAAATACCCCTATACAATGCTTGTGGGACTTTTCCACATTTGCTTTGGTTAGCTTGCCAACAAATTACTTAAAAATATGAGACTGAGTATAGACGTAATTCAAGCAAATCTGGCTACGACTTAGGTGAGAACCCAAAAGTTAGTGCTCAGAATTCTTATTTCCCTAGTGCTATGGGTGAAATTTTGTCCCCCAAAAAGGTATGTTGAAGTCCTCTGTGAATCTGACCTTATTTGGAAATAGAGACATATAATTTGTTAAGATGAGGTCATACTGGAGTAAGGTGGGCCCTAACCCAATGTGGCTGACTTTCTTACAAAAAAGAAAAATCTACACACAGATAGACGTGCACACAGGGAAAACATGAAGATGGAGACAGAGACTGGACTGACACAGCTTTAATCCAAGGAACGCCAAAGATTGGTGGCCACTACCAGCAGCTAGGAAAAGGCAAGGAAGAATTACGCTCAGACTCTCAGAGAAAGCCTGGCCCTGCCAGCGCCTTGATTTTGGACTTCTAGGCTCAAGAACTGTGAACCCATAAACATCTGCTATGTTAAGCCACACCATTTATGGTACTTTCTTATGGCTGTTCTAGCAAGCAAATACATCTATTTCTTATTAGGTACAGAGCAATAATTTAAAAATAATAAGTATGGTTAATATATTTATTCATTCATCCAGCAAACATTTATTGAATACCTGCTATTTGCAAGCCCTATGATGATGAAGCCTATAGGAGATACCAAGATAAGGAATAAACAGCCTGTCTACAGGATATACTTTAATTGTTAGTAGAGTATATATTCAGATAGTGAAAGTACAGTATAGAATTTGGTCCCTGCCTTAAAGTGAATCCAAAGTTCTGTAAGAACCCACGAAAAGGGGGAATTACTCCTAACAGCAAGAATAAATCTTACAAAGAAAATGATTTTTGAGCAGGCCCAGAAGAAAGAGTGGAATTTTCACAGGTGAATATGGGAAAAGGGGCATTCCCAGCAGACAGAAAAGCTTGAGCAAAAGCTCAGGACCAAGCAAATATCCAAGATGGCTAAAAAAATAAGAGGTATGTCAGGGAGAAGGCATAAGACTAAGTAGGGAGTTAAGGACAGATCATGGATGCACTAAATGGCATTCTAAGGCCACAGAAAACCACTCAAGACTTTTGAGCAAAGGACTGATAAGGTTCGCAAGGCCTTATTTATTTTGCAACATTGTGATTTGATATTCTACACCAAAAGGGGCTTTGGCATCAACACCCCATTGCGCATCAAAGAAACCAACTAAGACAATCTCTAATCCCAATAATAAAGCAAAATTCCAATTCACCCTGGAGATTTTGAGAAAGTAGTCCAGTTTACCTTCTGTTTTGACAAGTCTGCCTTGCCCAATATGGAGAAAGTCTACATATTTTTGGTTTTCAAAACCACTTGTACTATTAATTAAATCCCTAAAGATGACATGAAAGCAAAGCGCAGCCTTTAGAGATCAAAATAAAATGTAGAATCACAGACATATCTATAACATTTTGTACAACTTCAGTACTAATTTTAAATTCAACAGAGATTTTTCTTCCTGACTAAAAGCAGATTATTGCAAAGACCACAATGTAGTAATTCCACAAAGGAGGAAAAAAATCATATTAATGAAATATGCTGCTGCTGCTGCTTTGTGCTTCTCCCTTGTTGACGCTAAAGATAAGCACACACAAAAATTTATCATGACAATGTTCTCGGTTCCATCCCTGTAAATGGTATTAATGTCAACACTTGATCACCAGCCTAATGATTTGTTTGCAGACCAGGTTTTCCCTGTACACCTGGCACTTAGCACAGGAGTGGGAAAATATCAAAGAAAGAAAAGTTTTAAAGAAACTTATGAACAAAAGATAGTTCATTTTTGTCGTTAAAAAGTCTACTACTGGGTCAGGTGCAGTGACTCATGCCTATTATCTCAGCACTTTGGGAGTCCGAGGTGGGAGGATTGCTTGAGCCCAGGAGTTCGAGACCAACCTAGGAACATAGTGAGACCTCATCTCTACAAAATGTTGTTAAAAATTAGCTGGGCGTGGTGATGCGTGCCTATAGTCCCAGCTACTCAGGAGACTGAGGGGGAAGGATCAACTGTGCCCAAGAGGTAGAGGCTGTGTTGAGCTGTGATTCTGCTACTATACTCCAGCCTAGGTGACTGAGTGAGACCCAGATGCAAAAACAAAAATTAAGTCTGCTTAATATTAAAAGCAAAGCAAAAGTAATCACAACTGTGACCAATAAACTGTTGGTATCTATACTATTATGGCATATAACGGTATCTGTTTTTGAAGCACAGAATCAACATAAACTGATCAGAGAACTGTGACACTCCTCGATTCATCACCTGGTCACTGAATATTTGCTGTATGCCAGGAACTGTCCTAGGTTCTGGGAATACCAATTAGTAGGTGAAAAAAGAAAAAAGAGAGCTGCAGTATATGATGCAGTCAGAGTGGAAATAGATAACTGTGAAAGTGGAAGTAAAAAAAAGTTGGCTGAGGTCAAGTGACAAGAAAAGTAAAAGAAAGGGAAAAAATAAGAGATAATGGAAAGAAAGGGAAACAGGAATAATTAGTTCTTAAAAATAGTATGGAGGTCTATGTATGGGGAATGAAGAAGAATAAAATAAAGATGACTAGTGATGGAAAAGAGAAGAAAACATTCAAAAGCCATAATGGAAAAATAGAGAACTAGAAGGAACAAGAGAAGAATATGGGAGGAAAGGATATGAATGAGTATGCGTAGTGGGGAGAAGTGATGCGACCACAGCAACATGAGTATCAGAGAGAAACGGAAGTGATGGAGCCCAGGAGCAAAGGAGATGGAGGACATGAAAGGGATTGTATGGTAAGTAAAGGAGAGAGCTGTTAACCACAGGCAGATGGAGTTCATAAAGGGAGAAAAGAGCTGAAGGAAGTGGAATGATGGGGATGTGAATACTGTAGAAGAGACAAGATTAAGGGTGAGGGCATGATGGTACTAGGGAAATTGGAACTAGGACTGACATCATGGAATAAGACCTGTTCAGTTGCACAGTGTCCCTTGCTCATAAAGAGCCCATTCTTGGTTGAATGATATGCTGATCCACCTTAAAATTCTTAATGATTTTTGAGACGGCTTTGTGTTTTCCTTTTGCACTGGGCCTCACAAATCATGTAGCTGACTGAGAATGACCATGGTATGGTATGGGTGATAAGGGGAGGACTCTGATGGGGCCATGAAGGACTTGGGAAGAGCCATAGTGGATTGGTCTGTGAATGGTTAAGTGATGACAGGGGCTACTGAGGTTATAAATAAGGGAGCTAATGAATAGGCAGGGGATCATTGAAGAGTTGCAGAAATGACCCCTCATCCGAGAGGCTGATGACAGGGTATACTGTAATATGCGGGAGTGAAAGGGGGTCACAAGATGATAACACAGCAGTTAATAACCTCGCAGGGCAGTGGTGATGGGCTGAAGAGCCTTAATAAAGACGTGTGACAGCAGGTGATCACAGTGTGACAGTTGAACAAGAAGAGCCAGTGAGCAGGAATGACTGTGGACATCTATGAAGCCTTCTTCCAGGTTTCGCCGGTCAGGTGAGACATCTCCAAGATTTCTACGTGAACCTCTCTTATGGTGTGCATGTCATGTGTGGATCTGGGAGCTCGTGAATTTTTCACCGCGCTTAGCCGAGCGCCAATGTAATAGTGGGGAAACAGAGATGTCCACCCTCTTGAAGGAGGAGCAGAAGATAATGGGGCCAAAGCCAGCGGAGAAAGGCGGGGATGTGAGGGTGCAGGTGGGAACAGGATGTTGATAGGGGAAATGCTGGAATTAGTGTCTGTGACAGCCAAGAGCAGGAGAGGGACGATGGGGAGGAGTCAGGCGAGAGGTAACAGAGGGGTGGTAACTCCTGACCTCAGCCATCCTGGGGCTCTTTGGGGGCGGCCGCAGAGGCTGCTGTGGAGATCGCAGAAACCGGGCCGAAGCCTGAGGATGGGGCTGTGCACTCCCTCAAGCGTCTAAAACCGCAACACGTAATCTCTACCGCCCGAACAGGGCCGAAACCCGGCGCTTGGCGCGTCCTCCCGTCGCCTGGCAACCGTCACGCCCTGTCGGGGCGCCAGCGGGCGTTCGAAAGGGGCGGGGCTTCTGAGGTCGGCACTTGGGCGTTGTTCCTCAGAGAAAATGATGCAAATATGGTCTTCATGGGGCGGAGCCAAGGACATGAGGAGGCGGTGCCTCCGAGAGGCTGGGAGTAGTCCCAAGCTGTGCGCAAAAATGAGAGATACCATAGAGAAAGAGGGCGAATGGGAAGAGGAAACACGGGAAGGAGAGAGTGGGACACTGGGGAGCCAGTAATGAAAAGTCAGGGACGAACTCTTAGAAGGAAATGTGGAGCGAAAGGTTCCGGGTGAGAGAAGGGCCGGCAGCTGCCCTCTGCCCTCTCTGACAACAAAGAATAATCTTATTTTCAGTTAATGCAGCCTTTATAAAGCAGCTATTGTGTAAAGACAGGGAGGGGAAACTAAGGTAGAGAAAATACAGATCCTGCCTTCAAAAAGTTTAGTCACTAGGGTGAGAAAAATAGGGCGCAAAGCTACAGGCGCCCTGGAAAAATGCATACAGAACCACATGGTGAAACTCACCCTTTCATCCGGAAATCCTCTCCCAGGACCGTTTCTTCTCCCACTCCTCCTCCACTTCCTTTGGAGGAAGTACAGAGAATTGAAGTAATTAACTTCCTTGGTTCATGAAATGCGCAAGATCCCTCTCTGGTTTTATTTATTTTCCTCCTGTATCCCTATCCTTACAACCCTCATCCTCAGCCCCATAGATGTTCATGCTACTGTGCTTCGATATGGATTTTTGCAAATGTATAGCATTTTTATCAGTGTAGTTTAAAATCTTTTTAGTAATGGTACTGAACTTTAGAGATTATCTTACTTTCTACTTTTTTTCATTCAACATTCTTTTTAAGGATTTGTCCTTGTTGCAGTTGGTAAAATCCTACTTCGTTGCTTCTGATTGCTGCACTGCATTTCTTATAGGGCAGCCATCACATTTTACTTCCATTCCCCAAGTGTGAGATAACAAGGCTGCCTTTAATTCTCCAATATCACAAATAGCACAGCCATGATCATCCTTGTCTATGGTCCCTTTTAGACCTGTGTGCAAAGTCCTCTGAAATATATGCCAAGGAGTAAGATTTTTTAAGTCACAGGGGACGCATGAGGCCATCACATTGATTATGCAGAATAAGACAAAGGATTTTACTGCAAAAGATGTCCAGTCAAGGGAACTGAGAAACAGCCTCTATTCTCTTTCCCATGTCATGTGCACTGTGTCCTGGCAGAGAAAGACGTGTCTATTTTATTCCCACAGAAGCTTTGTTCCCTATCCAAGTCGTGAACCTAGAAGGTTGTAACTATCTAGAGGGTGTACCTTTTTCAAACTCGTCTGCCCAGAAATGAACACTGTTTTTCAACAAACAGTGATACCTAATAGCCTAGTGGAAGTTCTGGGTACTTACCAAGTACCATATTGTAAAATTGTATACCAGAATTATTACCCTACACTATACTCTAATGTGTTGTACAGGGTTTCTGTCCCCGACTCCCATCCTTTTCCGCATGTGGTAGTTTTTTTTTTTTTTTAATTCATAAACACTTTATACTGTTTACCAAGTACCAGATACTATTCTAAGTGCTTTACAAATACTGACATATCTAATTAGTCAATTTTCTAACTTCTGTCAATATGATGGAAGTAGTGTCAACGCATTTTTGCTTTCATTTTCACTTCTGTAACTACTAGTGAAATTGAACATTTCTTTATACATTCATAGGCCATATGGGGTCTCTGTTTGTGAACTGCCCATCCATAGCCTTTGACTGTTTTTCTACTGGCCTTTTTCTTTTTCTTGTACAGGATGTCTTTGTAAAGTGTGAGCATTAATCTGTTTTCAGATACTGGAAACTTTTCCTTTATGTCTTTAATGGAGCAGCAATTCTTAATTTTGATACTGTAGCCCTTTATCTCTCTCCTTTTTTTTTCTTTTTATATGATTTTCTTGGTATGATTGAGTCCTTCTCAACCTTAAGGCCATAAGATATTCTCCAAAATTTTCTTGTATTAGCTTCATAGTTTTACTTTTTCAGTTTCAGTTTTTAATCCATCTGGAGTTTACCTTTTTATATGATGTGAGATAGGAATCTGATTGTATTTTTCTCCATGAAGTGAGGTAATTTTCCAACATCCTGTATTAAACAACTCATTCTTTCCCAATTGGTTTAGGAAAGTTTCCAAATAGACAGGTATGTTCTGAGCTCCCTGGTTTGTTGCTGTGCTAGTACCTCAAGGTTTTTGGGGTTTTTTTTAAACTATGATTTTATAGTTAGTCATTATAGTTGAAAGACAAGGACAGGCCAGTGGCTCAAGCCTGTAATCCCAGCACTTTGGGAGGCTGAGGCGAGAGGATTGTCTGAGCTCAGGGGTTCAAGACCACCCTGGGCAACTTGGTGAGACCACGTCTCTACAATAAATAAAAAAAATCATCCAGGTGTAGTAGCACATACCTGTAGTTCCAGCTACTTAGAAGGCTGACGCGGAAGGATAGCCTGGGCCCAGCAGGTGGAGGCTACGGTGGCCGTGAGCAGTATGCCACTGTACTTCAGCCTAGGTGACAGAGTAAGACTCCTACTCAAAAAAATTAAAATAAAGAAAGACAAGTCCCCATTCCTACTTCTTCTATGTTAAAATTGCTTTGATTATTCATGAACTTTTATCCCCCCATATAGCATATGTTTTCCAAGTTTATGATAAATCATAATTGGAGCTGCATTTAATTAAACAGGGAAAATTGACATCTGTACAGTGATACCTCATTCATAGATCTGACCTGACTGTATAGCTGGTGAGCAAAAAGGGAAAAATGTGGCTTAGTCATAATGTCATAATGTGCATGCAGGTGGTTGGAGCAGTAGCAGATGAACTGGAGAAGCAGGCTGAACCAATTTGTAAACCATGTTAATAGAAATGGGCTTGAGATGGGAAAGGTCACACAACTCAGGTTGCTTTGTGTGTTTATAGGAAACCTGTTTACACATTGGGACCATCATCTTGAAGTATGGTGTGACTCAGAGAAACCCCATAACATTCCTGAAGATGCATAACAAAGAGAAAAACCTGGAGGGCCCTGGCCAGCCCTCTCCCCCCTATCAAATGTGGGGTTGTGTGCCTTCCCATTTTCTAGGAACCTCCCAAAGGATAATTTCACAAGAAGGTATCAAAATTAAGGTGGCAGCAATTTGATCCAGCGAAGACTTTTTAAAAGAACCTACTGCATGGCAGGCACAAGGCAGACCACAGGAAGCACCAAAGTAGACTATGGCAGAGTCACTGCCCTTTGCAATCACAATCTGCATTGAGGGAAAGACAGAAAGGAACAGTTAATTTTAACACACTATGATAGTATCATTTAGTACATGCCATATCAACAGAAAGCACTGTGGGAGCTTAAGGAATCTAGGCACTGATACCTGAGAGCATTACTAACATGGATACAGAAAGACCCACACATGAGCAATCAGGGAACCACAGGAGTTGTAAAGGCATGTTACCTGTTCAACTCATAGGAAAGAGATACAGGTTGATGTCAGCGCAGATGGATAAGTGGATAAAAGGATGGGTGGTTGGACAAATCAGTGTATGCTGATGAAACAAAACATTTGATTTCCAATTTTCTGGATTATGGAAGACTGTTTAGTCACCACCGTGTTCTCCTGTGTTGTAATAAAAAGAAGCACTAGGTGGCATTATACCACCAAAAGTCCTCACCTTTCAGAGCCTCTAGGAGAAACACCCAGCAAGATAGTGTCAGCTCCTAATTTAGACAAATAAGAGTGCTTCTATTAATCTCATTTCTCATTATACCCACTTAATTTATTTCTTGAGCAACTGCTATATGCAAAGCCCTATGCTGCATGCTACAGGGGAAAAAATACAAAAAAATTCTCCTCCCTCAAAGAGCATAAGGATAAACAAAACATAAATGCCAAAACTCATCCATGAAAAATTTTAAAAGCAGTCCAGGCTGGTGTGGTGATTCATGCCTGAAATCCCAGTGCTTTGGGAGGCTGAGGACAGAGAATAGCTTGAGGCCAGGAGTTAAAGACCATCAGCCTGGGAAACATAGTGAGACCCCATTTCTACAAAATTAATTTTTAAAAATTGTAAATAAAAATGAAAAAAATAATTCCAAGCAGAATGTAGTAAGTACTGAAATCAGGATATCAGGACATAAGGTCCTGTGTAAACTGACACTTTTGACCTCCTGGTGCCTTCTCAATCACTCATTCCTTGTTACACTGGCTTCTTCCAATTCCCTGATTATGTCATGCTCTTCCCCACTGCAGAGATTTACAAATGCTAATTTATCTGTCTGGAATGCAGAAGGGTCTTTCCAGAGACCCTCTCTCTTCACCTGGCTGACTTTCATCCAACCTCCCTTTAGATCTACCTAGCTCTTGAACCATCCCACAATGGTAATTAATGAGCTGTTCATGTAAATGATTGATTAACACCTATCTTCCCCACCAGGTTGTCACACAACAAGAGGACAAGGACCCCATATATCTTCTTCACCACTGCTTCAACTGGTGTTATGGACTGAATTGTGTTCCCCCAAAACTCATATGTTGAAGCCCTAACTCCACCCCCCATACCTATGAACGTGACTATATTTGGAGATAGGGTTCTTAAAAGGTGATTAAGTTAAAAAATAAGGCTGTTGGAGTGGACACTAATTCAATCCGTCTGGTGTGCTTACAAGAGGAGGAAATTTGGACACATGGACAAAAGGAATGTGTACACAGAGAGGAAAGACAGCAAGAAGAAGGTTATCTGCAAGCCATAGAAAGAGGCCTCAGAAGAATTCAAATCTGTTGCCACCTTGATCTTAGACCTCTAGCCTCCAGAACTGTGAGGGGGTAAATTTTTTTTTTTTTTTTTTTTGAGTTGGAGTCGCACTCTGTCGCCCTGACTGGAGTGCAGTGGCCGCTCCCGGCCACCACAGCCTCGACCTGCTGGGCTCCAGCGATCCTTCCGCCTCAGCTTTCCATGTAGCTGGAACTACAGGCACGGACTACCATGCCCGGCTAATTTTTTGATTTATTGTAGAGATGAGGTCTCGCCAAGTTGCCCAGGCGGGTCTCGAACCCGCGGGCTCAGGCAATCCACTCACCTCAGCCTCCCAAAGGCGTGGGATTACAGGCTGAGCCACCTAGTCCGGCAAATTTTTGTTTTTTAAGCCGCCCAGTCTGGTTCCTCATTATTGTAGCTCTAGGAAATTAATATAACCAATCAGCACTCTGCTCAATAAATAGCTGAAGACCAGTGAACAATGGCATATTAGGGAAAGTCACATAGTAGACATTATTGAACTTGATCTTAAATGGCAAGTGTGAGTTAAACACTTGGAAAAAATAAAAGGAATCTCAAGTATGGGAAATAGAACTAGGCAGATATCAAGGCAAGAATGTAAAAATCCTGTTATATGGAGGGTGAGGGCCTATCAGTAAAAACACTAATGTTGGTAAGAGGGTGTGGGTGAATGGTAGGGAGTTTTGGAAGAATAGCAGAAAAGTGGCTGCAAACTCAAGAGCTGGGAACACCCAAGTTCTCACACCCAATATTCTGTCAGATAACTCAAAAAAATGATCTTGAGCTGTAATACTTCTGCAAAGCTCCTTATTCAAACCTAAATATAATAGCCTCTTGTCATACCTTCCTAGGACCTCTCAGCTGTGTGCTGTAACACAGTAGTAAAAGCAGTATTATGTACACAGCTCACCTCTTCAACAGCACTCAGTGAGGATATGAAGCAAACCTCCAAAAAAAGCAGAAAGAAACACTAACTCGCAGCCCTTCATGTAAATTCCAAGCCTGTAATGCAAAGCAACTGCGTCCTAAAAGAAACCTACTCCTCTAACCTACTTCTGTGGATCAGAGAGATCGTGGATGCTATTTTGGAAGAGCCTCCATAATCCACAATCTCCTCCTCTGGGTCTAGTAACTCCCACCCAGAAGTATATGCTTCCCTGAAGCTATGACGTTCTAGGCAGCCCTACCTGACTCCCCAGGGACATAGCTGAATAGTCAAGCGTAGACACCTGGGCCACATGAAGCCAGTTCTATTATTTTTTCTGGGAATTGTAACTGCAACCAAGAATTGCAAGTCAATCATTGCTGGAGCCTGGAACTGAGCATGTGAAGCCCAGGAGAGGCAGAGAAAGGCAGGCCTACATACAGGGAAGAATAAAGCAAATGAATGAGGAGGGGACTCCGCAGACCCAAAGGAGAGAGAGAAAGATGGAAAAGCAGGCTTCTTCTTTGGTTTCTGATGCATTTTCTGACCATTGAAACAGTTCCTGGGGAGGCCCAGCAACACCTTCTATTAGGTTCTACCAGATACTTTGTATCCTCCTTTCAAAATCACCTTGAAACCCAATTACCATCATGTTGTGACCCCTGGGGGACAGGCAAAGGCAGATCAACATACTCTATCTTAAACAGTGGACCTAAAATTACGTAAGGACAAAGGCCTGGTTGGAGGACAAAGCGGCTTCAATCTCCAGGGACCCCACCTTCCCCCACACCTTTCTCCTCGACTACCTCCATATGACTGAGGGGGTGGGTAGTACCTAATAGTCATGGGACTTGCCTCACAGATAGCATCTACTGTAAAACCCAAGACAGTATTTGAGATCTTTTTCAGACTTTGTACTCTGATGGACCCCAGCTCTCAACCAGGCCGGACACCAGGAATTTGACTTAACCAGTCAGCGAGACCATCTCTCAGAAATTGGCTCTATAACCTGAAGATAGTCTCCACAGCATCATTAACCAATCAGCTGCTCTTGTCCCTCTGCCTGCTATGTTCCCTTTAAAAATCCTATCCTCAGCCGGGTTCGGTGGCTCAGCCTTTGGGAGGCTGAGGTGCCTTTGGGAGGCTGAGGTGAGTGGATTGCCTGAGCCCGCGGGTTCGAGATCCGCCTGGGCAGGCGAGACCTCATCTCTACAATAAATCAAAAAATCAGCCGGGCGTGATAGCACATGCCTGTAATTTCGGCTACTCGGAAGGCTGAGGCGGAAGGATCGCCGGATAGAGGATGCGGTGGCCGGGAGCAGCCACTGCACTCCAGTCTGGGCGACAGAGTGAGACTCCAACTAAAAAAAAAAAAAATCCTATCCTCTGAGTATTTGGTGAGGCAGATTTGACAGACTCCTTCTGAGGAATGGCTGTGTCAGTATTGGTTTTTTTAATGGCTGTGTCAGTATTGGTTTTTCTGGGCAGTGGGCATGAGAACCTTGTTCAACTCTAACACTTATTTGTTTAAGCTAGATGAAGTGAGTTTTCATTTCATATACAAAAAAAAAAAAAATCCTGACCAACACGGTTTCTGTTTGCATAGGCATTTTGTGGCATCGTTGGAGTTAGAGTCCATAAAATCTGAAAACTACATTTGGGGCTCCTAACGTCATGATAAAAACTGCTCCTGCCATCATCTCTAACATTTCTCCTCTAGGTTGTTGGGAAGATTAAAAGCCCACATGTTACAGAAAATTGTTATCATTTATCAACCAACCGTATGGTCACCTTAGATGACACCATAGTCCCAGCTGGCTAGTGCTCTCCAA
>NW_007249166.1:142701-173581 GCF_000164805.1 Carlito syrichta
TGGGAGGCTCAGGTGCCTTTGGGAGGCTGAGGTGAGTGGATTGCCTGAGCCCGCGGGTTCGAGACCCGCCTGGGCAGGCGAGACCTCATCTCTACAATAAATCAAAAAATCAGCCGGGCGTGATAGCACATGCCTGTAATTTCGGCTACTCGGAAGGCTGAGGCGGAAGGATCGCCGGATAGAGGATGCGGTGGCCGGGAGCAGCCACTGCACTCCAGTCTGGGCGACAGAGTGAGACTCCAACTAAAAAAAAAAAAATCCTATCCTCTGAGTATTTGGTGAGGCAGATTTGACAGACTCCTTCTGAGGAATGGCTGTGTCAGTATTGGTTTTTTTAATGGCTGTGTCAGTATTGGTTTTTCTGGGCAGTGGGCATAAGAACCTTGTTCAACTCTAACACTTATTTGTTTAAGCTAGATGAAGTGAGTTTTCATTTCATATACAAAAAAAAAAAAATCCTGACCAACACGGTTTCTGTCCATCATCTCTAACATTTCTCCTCTAGGTTGTTGGGAAGATTAAAAGCCCACATGTTACAGAAAATTGTTATCATTTATCAACCAACCGTATGGTCACCTTAGATGACAGCAGAGTCCCAGCTGGCTAGTGCTCTCCAAAACTGTTCAGGCCATATTTTACTCCTTTAATCTTCTCCTTTACCAGACTACTGCAACCTAACTTAACAGAACATTTGTTGAGTATTTGACATCGATTCCCAAAGGGTCTCCGGACAAACTCACTTCTTGCTAGCTGAGGAACCAAGGAAGCGCAGGCAGATTTATTAAGAAGACAAAGGTCAGGCACCAGATAAAAGCGCTGAGAGAGCAGCCACAGCGAGTGATCATTTTTACCAGGAAAAGGAGACAAAATTATCACAACTACCCAGTTATCTTACCTGCCTTGAATTTTATTGGCTTAAGCACTGCTTTCTTCTCCCATACAGATTATTTTGGGAATGACTGGTTAGGCAAGATCATTCAGTTGGTGCTTTTTGCTCAAGATATAAATGTTGCAGTTTGATATCTTACCCAGGACTGGGAAGGACTTGCACAAGCCAACTGGCGAGTCAGATTTGTTAAAAAGACTAAGTGGCGCCACACAACCTATTCCCACTACAAATAAATAAATGAATGAATGAGTGAGTAAATAATAAGTAGCCTAGGCAACATAGCAAGACCCCCATCTCTACAAATTTTTTGTTTGTTTGTTTGTTTTAAGTGGCATGGTGGCATGCACCTGTAGTTCCAGCTACTTAGGAGGCTGAGATCGAAAGATTGCTTGAGCCCAGGAGTTTGAGGTTACAGTGAACTATGATCACACCACTTCCAGCCTGGGCAACAGAGGGAGACTCTATCTCAAAAACAAAAAATTAAAAATAAGTAAATAAGTGAATAAAAATTTTAAAGATCAAAGCATAAAATACCTTTGACAATGGATCAATGCTCTTATTTCTGCTGTCCCCTAGAAACGCTGTATTTTCAAACACCTCTAGACTTTATATATGCTGACCCCTTATCTGGAAAAGTCTATGACTCCTTTGTCTAATTAGCTCTTTCAAGAGTCCACTCAGTGTTACCTCATCCAAAAAGTCTTCCCCAGATAGGTACTTATCCTCTGTGCTAGTAAACCTGAGCATCTTCTGTCGTGTGTGTATATGTGTGTATGTGCCTGTTTACTTCTACGTCTCCCCCACGACTGGGACCACCAGTTTTTTATTTATTGTATTTGTGGTACAGCTGGCCTATAGCAGACACTTGATGTAGCAAGTTTGATGAATGCAAGGGTACCTGCATAATGAACATTTGTATACCTAACCCTGGATTGTACCCCACATCTTTAAAATAAAAAAATAAAGGGTTTAAAAAAAGAAAGTTTGATAAATGAATGGGCAATTCAATTAGCTTATATACTCATGCACACAGCAGTTACTCTTGGGAGCGATTATTAACTAACGGGAATTAAAAACTGTTAGTATACAAACATGTAAGATTCCAAAATAGTTAAACAAGATTATTTCTAAGTGCACACTAAGGCCCCAAACAAAAGTACAGGTATTAAGAATTATGACAAAATGTTTTTCTCTCACTTCTCTTCCCATCTTCAATGTAAGTACCCAGGAACCATGTCTTTTTTCTTACCCACAAGGCTGGACACACTGTAGATACTCAATAAAAGTTGACGACTCAATTTTCAGGGGTAGCAAAGATAGGCACCTATAAAATGAAACTCTTTGCTATGTTAAAGGAATAAGCTCTCTTTTCCACCTGGAAGGTAGGTTGCTTTCTTGCCATGCTTACTGCAAGATCTACTGAATAATTTCAGCAGCAGCAAATGTCTGCTGAGCAGTCACTGTGAACAGGTGCTCTCTGAGATAACTCGAGAGGCAAAAAGTCTCAAGGCCCCTCAAGGAGCTTGGAAACCAATTAAACTAAGTATGACAATTTAAACCTCTAGGATGGTAGAGACCAGTCTAAAATACCATCATATTTTAGAATCCAGCATCCTGTGAAGGACCAGATGAAGAAATATTTGGGGCTTCACAAGCCACATGGTCTCTGTAGCAGCTACTCAACTCTGCTGTTATAGCACCAAAGCAGCCACAGACAACACATAAATGAAAGTGCAAGTCTGTGAGCCAATAAAACTTTATTTACAGAAGCAGGTGGTGCTCTGGATTGGGTCTGCCAGTCATAGTTGCCAACTCCTGATTTAGCACAATGCCCAGCATAGATTACAAGCTGAAATATTTGTTGAATGAATAAAGAAATGAATTAAGGTTTTCCTAAAGTTACAGCACCACGATTTGTTTCAAAGTCCAGTGTACCATCTTTAAAGATTAAATACAGGGAAGGCAATGACTACCTAATGACAAGAAATAAGCTGGATAGAAATTATGTGACAATTTTTTCCCTACAAGTAGTGTGTATAGATAGAAAGTTAAAGATAAACTAGTAACTGCTTTCAAAATTAGAAGAGTGCTTCAAAGAAGCATTTTCTTCATACTATGGCTCTTGACTCATTAGTAAATTGTGGCCTTCATTTTTTTAAAGGATAAGAATGGGAAGAGAAAAAAGAAGAGAGTATGTAACAGGCTGTGTCACTTGTAGTAAGCTTAACAATTGCTTTTAAGGAATCAGTCCTTCAATTATAATGCACTTGTATATGTGAATATGCCCAGTTGTGAGGTTAAAATGTATTTTTGAAAAAACCTTTAGGAAATTCAGTGCAGTTGTATATTTGAAAGAAAAAGATATAGTTAACAAAATGATAAAGTGTCATATCCCTTGAGCAAAAAGATAATAGTATAGCAGTTAAGGGCAAGAATTTAGAGCCAAAGTGGCTGGTTCAAATCCTGATGCTTCCACTTATTAGCTGTGTGACTGTCGGCAAGTGATTTAGCCGCTCTAAGCCTCAGGTCTTCATCTATTAAATGGGAATCTAATACCTATTACATAGGGTTGTTATGAGAATTAAATGAGTTGGTATGTGTAAAAAGTTTAGAATAATACCTAGCACAAAGAGTAAGTTTTAGCTATTATTCTTTCACTAATGAACAACGTGAACTTAAATGTGACAACTTTTCTGGGTTTCATTTTTGTTGATAAATAATTTCTAAAGGCCCTTCGCTTTCCAATATTCCTCTAGTAATGTTGACAGCATTGACTCTGAGAAATGAAATAGCCAAATGCAAGTCATCCATCTTGTTCAATGGATACCTCCAAGGTCTCATAAAGTAGCCTATTCCAGTGAAACATCCTGTACACTAACTTGCTATTATCTCTTGGAATTCCACGCAAAGTTGAATTCAGGATGGTGAGAGATTGGCCAAATCAAGGAACGTGCCCTTTTTTCTCCTCCATTAGACACTAAATGACTAACATTGACTTCCTGTCTCTCCCATTGTCATGAATTTTATTGCATATACACATTCTGGAATAACAACAGAAAGGGATGAACAGGAAATTTATCTCCATGTATACAATTAAAAAAAAATTTCCAGTGCCTGTGAAAGGTGGTGGGAAGCTGTCCTGCAATTGGTCCAGTGTTTGTCACAAATGGAATTTGAAACCTCAGCTAACGCTTAAATGCTCATGAAAAAAATTCCATTTAATTTCACACACACACCAATAGAAAAATAGTGAATTTGTAACTGACTCTTCACAAATAAAGACATAAAGGAGGCCATAATAATGTTCTGTCCAGACTCATTCATAATTAAAGAAATGCAAATCAAATCATTGAGATATCTTTTCTTTAACCTGTAAAAGAAGCAAACTAATTAAAGTTAGCAAGTACAACAATGTGGGGAAATAGGTAAATCTCATACTTTAATGGTCTCATAATTTAATGGAAAAAGTACTAGGTCGCTTGGTCAGTTGTGTGGGAATAAAGCAAAGATTTGCAATAAGCAAACAAAGAGGTTTATTTACCTTTCAAGAGAAAAGGGACCAACACTGAGGGTAGTGTGGTGCTAAATAAAGGTAGCTGGATTATTTGAGGCTTCTTTAAGGGAGAAGGATTTCTTCAGCAACTGCATTTTTGACTACTGACAACACATGTATGGGCGTCAAGACAAAGCATCTCCTAACTCTAACTCCGGGTGGCCCAGTGGTCTGTGTCACCTCAGTCATGAAGGGCTGATCACAATAGACTAGGTCAGTTAGGCCCTTTATGGCAGGAAGACAAATACTTTGGATAAATGGGTAATTAGTACAAAGCATGCTTGGAGGGTTGCAAGACAATTATCAGTAACTACCTCCAGGAAACTAGTTTTGTCTCTTGTTTAATGATTATAAGGTGAGTTGAAGTAAGCGGCTGAAAAAGTTAAGCAATGTTGAAATGGTTCCCACTTTGACTAAAGTTACTCCATTTTGGCTTTTCACCCTTTCAGAGATCAAAGTGGTGAGGACAATTTGCAATTTATGTCAAATGCCATAACCTTTGACCAACCCTGAAGTTATCAAGGCACTGAGCCAAAATAGTCACCTACATACTGCCTTCTTATTTGAGAAAAGTAAACAATTATTTGTTTAAGCCTTTTATAGTCTTTTTTTTTTTAATTAAGAAAAGTAGATCTATTAAAGGGAGATACACTGTGAAGGGCATAACAGCAGGCAGGACAGCAGCGAGAGTGTCTGTCTTTTAAAGTCTTAAACACATAAAATTACAGTCTGGTATTCTGTTACTTGCAGCCAAACATATGCTTATTTTACAAAATATAAGAGAAAGAGGACATTTATATCTTGCACTGACTTTAACACGAAGGTTTTCAGCTTTTCCCCATTAAGCAAGATACCAATTTGGGAGCTGAATTTCACCCTTTGTTTTTATCATGTAACAAAAGTATCTTTATATTTAAATGCTAAATTTTATATCATGACTTTTCAGCATATATAGGGATGATCTTTCAATTGTTTTCTTTTGATCTATTCATGATGTAATATTCTTTTGATATGCTACTGGAATTCTGGTTGTTAATATTTTAAGATTTCTGAAATAGTATTTGTAAATGATATTAATACATTGCTTTTCTTTTTTCCCCTTTTAAATGAACAATTTTTATTGGATTTTTTTGACTGATATATTATTACTGCCTTAATTTTAAAAAGAATTTAAATCATTGAGGTTTTTAAAATTTAAATGATTAAATTTTTTCCTGAATATTACATTCATACTTTTTAAAATGCACCTGTTCTGTTTTCATAGTCCTATGTTTTATCGTTTTATCTCTGTATTTTGACCATAACTAATCTCCTGTTTATTGCATCTACCAATTCACTCCCTCATGTGATTCATTTCCTAGTTTGGTTTATAATGTCTTACTATAAGCTCATCTTCAATGGGGATTGTTTATTCTACTAGAGACCAGAATAAACAACTGAGTTTTGCATTTGTTTCTGTCAGGGCCATGGGATTCATCACTTTGAAACCAGCTGTTATATTCTTTCTTGACTTCTTAATTCTCTCATCACATGAGTAGTATAAATGGAACCTTACACTTATGCATAGCATAGGCAGACTAGGGATTTTGATTTCTATAGCAGATATTTTCAAATTCAGAGAGCCCCAGGCAAACCACAGCCTCCTTGCTTTAACTCTGGGTCAATGGGAGGAGGGTTTTGTTTTTGTTGTTTTTTGGTTTTCATCCTCCTGTTACTAAAAGGCAGCCTTTCCAGGGTCCCAGCCTTAGGCAGCCTTAGGCCTGTATAACCCAAGGCCTAAATGCGTACTAACCCACAATCCCTGAGTAGGTACTCAACTTCCCCCCACCCCCTCACCCCCCCACCCCTCAGCCACTTGTTATAGTCCTGTCATACCTTTAAGTTCCCTCCTCCTAGCTCATACCTAGAGATTCTCCTTTTCTTTCTTTCAATTATTGATACATTTTATTCAGCATTTCTGTGTTTGAAGTAGAGTACCCTGACTTCTTGACTCCTCATACCCCCAGAAGTGGGATCCTCTGTGCTTTCTCATCTTCTAATAACCGTTTCTAAAGTAAGCACAGGGTGCTACAGAAACTACAGAGAAGGGGTGTCTAGCCCAGGAATGGCTGTTCAAGGAAAACTTCCTAAAGGAGTAATCACCTGTTCTGAGACATGAAGTGTGAGCACACAATTAATTAGTCAGGCAAAATAGCATTTATGTTCATTGAGGTGACAGGTTAGAGAAAGGCAGAGTGAAGGTTGCATGCAAAAAAGTAGAGAGCATATGAACATGGAGGAGGGGGACAAGCAAACAGCATTATCACATTCTGAGAAGCACAAGTTCCAAAGACTGCAAGGAGTTTAATGTAGCTCATGGAGTGAAATATGAGGTTGGTGAGATAAGAAAAGTATGTAAGTATACACACCTGGTTAGAAATTGCTGCAACTGCTTTGCAGACAGGATGACAATCCCCAAGGTTAATACCCATTCAGGCACTAACCTTGGCATCCTAGCATAACCCTGATCTCTCAGCCCAAGGATTATCGAGCAAAGTTCAATGTCCCTACCTCCCAGGAATTTCTCCCAACTGTTTTGGGGAGAGTGGGTGAGTACCCCACCAGTCCAATTTGTAGACGTTTTGGAACTGCATAGCCCTTTCAAAAATGTTTACTGGGATCACTTCCCCCATCAGACCCCTAAACTCTGCCATAACTCTCACTGACATAAGAAAAGAATTTGAGCAGAAGAAGGTTGAAAATAAAAGCACCCTGGGTCAAAGGGTCTATTTTTAGAAAATGTTCTCATTGCTGTTTATCTTACAGGCTCAGCCTAATGTCTTCCAGGCGAATGCTAAAGTTATTTGGCTGGAAATAAGGAAAGAAAAGAAGGTGACTTAAGACCAAATAGCAGAATCAATGATAATCATTTCAAACGTGCTCTCACTGGCATTTGTTTCCCCAAAAGCAGCTTAATGTAGAATTCATTCAATCCCTTCTTGGCCTCCTCCACTGGCTGTGGGATTTGGGCAGGTCTCAAAGGGAAAACAATGATGATGATGATGATGATAACGATGAAGATGATGACTGAAGGTTATGGATTTCATAAACTATTAAGCACGACCAGGATGCTGCTGCTGTCCCTTCTGGTCTCAGAACTCTCATCTCTAAAATAGGAGTAGTAACTTTTTTTTTTTTTTTTGAATTGGAGTCTCACTCTGTCGCCCAGACTGGAGTGCAGTGGCCGCTCCCGGCCACCGCAGCCTAGACCTGCTGGCCTCGGCGATCCTTCCGCCTCAGCCTTCCAAGTAGCTGGAACCACAGGCGCGCGCTACCACGCCCGGCTAATTTTTGACTTATTGTAGAGATGAGGTCTCACCAAGTTGCCCAGGCGGGTCTCGAACCCGCAGGCTCAGGCAATCCACTCACCTGAGCCTCCCAAAGGGAGTAGTAACATTTTAACTACATACACGTACCCAGGTTTGGAAACAAAAACGCCCCCTACAGCATTTGGTCACCATTCTCCTTTGTGTCTGGTTCCTCGGGGAGAAAAACAACAACGCATTCATGCATCATAAAAGCCGGTGAGTTGTCTTAATCCTTTCAAGCCGCCAGAGCGAAGAAGACTGGCACTGTGTCCCGACTGATATTTTCCTCCAAGGGACAAAATTAGGGGCCCGAGGTTCCACCACTTGTAAAACGCGCCACAGAAAACGTTCTCGGACAGTGACTTAACCGTTTCCGTTCTGCGGCCTAGACCGACTTTTAAGGGCGTCCTCCCAGTGTCCCTGTCCACCCTTCTCTGTCGATTCCAGTGGCTAGATCCCATGTCGCCCAGTCACCCTTCAGTTCTGTGTGGCGTCTGGAGTTTCGGGAGGGGGTGTCACTGGGCAGATCTTCGCGGCCGATCCTGGGCCCAACTTCCCCAACTCATACGATCCTCCTTAAGGAGCTTCCGCGCCCTCGCGTAGAGGCGGGTGTTTTGTTCTTATTAGGAGGAAAAAGTTTCTGCGACATCCAGGAAATGAGTAACTCCAAAGCCCGGTAGAGCCCTGCTGGAGGAGGCCACAAGGCGGGAGCTGGCCCGGGTGTCGCCGCCCGCGCCCCTTCTAAGGGGCGGGTTTCACGCCCCACCGCAGCCGCCCGCCAGCAGCGGCGCCCGGGCCCCCGTCGGCGCGCAGAGCCCGGGCTGGCGCGGCCCTGGAAGGGGACCGAGGCTAAACGTAAGTCTTGCCGAGCCGCGAGGCTCTGCTTCTCCCGGATCGCCTCGTGTGTTCATGACAACCGAGAACTCCCTGGAACTGCGCCTGAGAGGGCGGCTAGGAGCGGGGCGCCGGAGTCTGCGGGGAACCCGGGCGCCTGCTCGGCCCCGGGCGGGGGCTGACTTTAGAGACCCACTTTGATCGCGTGCCCAGACGGGCGCATGGTCTGCTGGCGGCTGCTCTCACTGCCCCCTCCGTGCCGGGGATGCGCCCGGGTCTCTCCGCTGCAGCCCCGGCCCTGGAGCGGCTGGGAGCCTCGCTGCAGCCGGTGCAGCGGGCAGCTCTTCCTCCAGGCTCGGTGAGCCTCGGAGCCTAGCGTGGGACCACGTTTTTGTTCTTAGTGCCCAGGTGACCCGTTACTTGTCACCTTCTGAGTAGAGTGCTGCAGCAGAAAGAAATGCCGGGTCGCCGGGCTCCTTAGCCGCCTCGCTTCCCGCTTTCTCTTCTCTCCCCTTCTGTAAGAAAGGGGTGTCTCGACTCGTGGTAGTGAAGCTGTGGTGTTGCTTTGGGTCGGATAAAGCCCCTACCGCTTCCTGTTTCGGGACCGTTAGCGGACGAGGCCCCACGCTGTGCAGAATTTCTCTTGGGGCGGCAAATTCTTTCTACCACGTGACCCCAACCCTACTCTCAACCTGGTCCGGGTGCCTCCCCCGACCCTGGCTGCCAGGTGAAGGGACTCAGAAGCCGGACTCCCCATCCGAAATGTTCCTTCTTTTTAAAAATAAAAATGTTAGCCGGGCTCGGTAGCTCAGCCTGTAATCCCGCGCTTTGGGAGGCCGAGGTGAGTGGATTGCCTGAGACCTGCCTGGGCAACTGGGCGAGACCTCATCTCTACAATGAATCAAAAAAATTAGCCGCGTGCGCGCGCCGGTCGTTCCAGCTACTAGGAAGGCTGAGGCGGAAGGATCGCTGGAGCCCAGAAGCTAAACAAACAAACAAACAAACAAATAAATAAAAAAGAAAGATAAATGCTGCCGACTAGGAAGGGAGGATGTTTTACTGAACCAGACTGGAACCTCATTCTGCCTTTGGCCCCTCTGCCTGGTGTGAAAAGGGCTCCCCTTCAAAAGTTGAAGAGTACGGGATACTATACTGGTCGCATCCTGGACTCTAATCTTTTGGATCTAAATCAGAGTCGTCTTCTATTTTCTTTTTCGTTTTTTGATTTGACTCAGGGCTCTTTCCATTGTTTACACACCGGGTCTGCCTTGAAGAGGCTGCCAACTAATGTTAATCTGTGGTTGATGCAGTTACAGGCCCAGGTTGGTGTGAAAATGGGGTGGCAGACAAGGAGAACTATCTTTCCTCTCCCTGTAAAAACAGTAGAGGCTATGATTTTTACTTCTCCCTCCAGCCTAAGTGGCTTTCATTGTTTGCTAATTCCCTGTGTGTTGCTGCTGCTCCAGGCCATTCTGTCTTGTGGGTAACCACGAAGTGGTTATACTGACTATTATACTGATCCCTGGTTGGATGGAAAGAATTTTTGGTCAAGTGCCATCCTCTAGCTTGTAATTTTCAAAGATGCAAAAGTTTCAATCCCTGGCTTTCAGGAAATTGAAATTTTCAGGAACTTTTAACCTGATGTCATCATCCCAGAAGTGGTCACCTCTGGCTCCTGCATCGCCCACCCATTAGGGAAACAAAGAAGAGAGTATGAGGGTGAGATTTTTATCAGAAGGCAAGAAGGAGCAAGAACTTTTGGGGAGAGGCAAAATCACATACCTGAAAAGATACTGTCTGGGAGGAATCTGGTTTTGTATATTTCCCATTTGTACCTCTCTGAGGTCAGTAAAAGGAAAGAAGGTTGGAAGGGACATTCTGTCTGATGAAAAGGGTCCACAGTCTGGGAAAAGTAACTGAGCACACCACACATGGAGCCCGGGAAGAGTAGGGTTGGGCCAATGAAGGTCACCAGCCCAGTTCTCAATGCTCCTTCTTGTGAGAAACAGACATTACTGCCAAACAGGAACTTGTCCAGGGAAGAAGGGATGGAATGGCCTGAAGGGTCTGTGTGTCTTGTGAAGGAGGAGTGAGAGACTGGCAATATGTACCTCCAAGATGAGAAGCCTAGAGGGACATGGCTATGGCCTTCAAGTATCTCAGGCATTGTTGCTTAAGAGGAGAAGGCTTGCTTGGTCTGGCCTCTGAGACTAATTAGAGGAAGCAGAGATGCAGATCTCAGTGTAGCACAAGAAGGAACTTTCCAACAACCAAAGCTCCTCAGCAGATAATGTGCTGCTTGTCACTGTCAGCAGAGCTGGCTCTTTCCTTGGCCGTCAGCAGTTATGAAGGAGAAGGTTCCTTCAGAGTCCAAGACTCTGTGCTCCCATGTTTCCAGTTGAGAGTTCCCTCAGCAGGGATGAGTCAGGACGGCAGCTAACGGGGCTTTAATTGAGGAGTATGCCAAGGGAGGGGCAGGTGCACCAAGTGTTTTGGGGTGGTGAGAAGCAGGACTTTATGGCAGAGACCAGTCCATCCTCGACCACCCTCTAATCCAGTCTTACTGGGGAGAGGAGCAGAACCGTGAGGATGCTGAGAGGTGATCATAATAACCTCCAGGACTGCTACTAGTCTGTCTGGTCCTTTGAGTTAATTAGTATACAGTGCTCCTCTCAGCAAAAAGATGGCACTTGGTGCCACTTAGGAATAGGGGCCTCATCTAGCACATAGCTGGACAAGTGGCATGCAAGCAGGATTCTCACCACCCCCACCCCTCAACCAAGTGCCCTTGAGCAGTATACCACTTGTACAACCATTCACAACAGCCCTGATAACCAGCAATTATTGAGGGTTTAATATTTGCCAGGCTTTTTTCCCCCCAAAAGCACATAGTCTGTATTAATGCATTTAATGAGTTAATATTGTTTTCCCCATTTTACAGATGAGGAAACTGAGGTACAAGGAAGTTAAGTGTTCAAGAACCTGGAAACTGAGTGCCAATCACTGATCACGCACAGCAAGAAGCAAATTAAGCTTTAAAAAGTAGTTTAGTTGAGGACCCTTGTAGGAAAGAGGGAGGAGCAGTTGCCTTTTTTGTTGGGGGGGGTGGTCAAAGGAGAAAATACATGCACTCAGCCTAAGTAGAGGAAGGAGAGAAAATTCACTTGGTAAGAGAAAGAGGCAAGCTCAACCCTGGTGGCTGATGGGGTGGCCTGGCCCAAGAATTGAACGACTTTCCTTAATCGCTGGGTGGTGCGAGGTGGCAGATCCAGTTTGGGGCCTGGCATGAGGGTGATGAGTACGTGCCACCTGGGTGTGGCTCAGATGGAGAAGGCCATGACTGTGTGCAGGCCCCTGCTCTAGGCAGAGAGGGAGTGCAAGGAGGTGAGGAGCATCTGAACTTGCCATCCTGATCTTCCAATGCCTTATTCCTCATCTGTGTCCTCTTCCTTCCTTGTTCAAGACCTGTTCACCTGCAGATGTCCTTCCCAAGATTGTCCAGGAAACTTTTGAAACTCCATTTCACAGTCCCATATATATGATCCCTTAGTGTACACATTGTACAGCTGAGTACTTAATTAGCTGTAACTATTGATAGACACTTTAAAGAAAATAGGCAGTGACTCACACCCATAATTCCATAATCCCAACACTTTGGGAGACAGAGGCAAGAGGATTGCCTGAGTTCAGTGGTTTGAGACCAGCCTGGGCAACTTGCCAAGACCTTGTCTCTATAATATATCAAAAAAATTAGCCAGATGTGTTGGTGCACGCCTGTGGTTCCAGCTACCTGGAAGACTGAAGCAGAAGGATCACTTAGCAGGTCAAGGCTGTGGTGGCCATTGGCGTGCCATTGCACTCCAGCCTGGGTGACAGAGTGAGACTCTGACTCAAACAAACAAAAAATAAAATAGGCTCCTCACCAGAGAGGAAGTCAAGATTTCTCCTGGGGAGTGCCGGCTGGTACCCAGCATATCACCTAGAGATTGGTGTTTACCTGTATTGTATCACCTGTCCCAACGGGTGGGTGTTAGCTGTGCCCACACAGAAACCCAATTCCCATAACTTTCAGAGTGGCTTGGACTCAAGCCACTGAATCACCTGAGAAAGCTCCCAGAAGTGGGTGTACAAGTCAGAATGCTGGTTTACTAATTTGCAAGGAGATTTAGTGAACACCACACAGACTGGAAGTCATTGGTTCCTTGCATCCTGGACAAACCTTATGGGAAACCAAAGATCAGAAGAGACTTGTGCTTAGCAAAGCTGGATTCAGATCCAGCCAGGAGGATGGGAGACAGTAAGCCAGGCTCTGTCCACCTATATGCCCCTCACCTGCCAGGTAGACCAGACACTTAAGTCAGCCTGGTTGTGTGCAGCTCCTTGGCCATTGCCTCAAGGGTGATGTTTGCCTGTTAGGATTCCTTCCTTTCCTCTTTCATGGCATAATGAGTTTTCATTTTATTTACTTATTTGTTTAGTGTTTTGCAAGCATTAGCTCCCAGTGACATATATTTACATTGTCATAAGTAATATATCTACTGTCCAATCTCAAGGTTTTAGGGCAAGGCTGTGGATATAAATGCTATTTGCAAATCAAGATGATGATCAGATGACCTGGACGGGTCAATAAGGAACCAAGCAGAGAGCAAAGGGGGCCCTGAGAAGTGAAAGGCCAAGGCTGGCCACTTATCCCAGCCCTTGTGTGAGTCTGGGGGTAAAGGAATCCTAAGGAACTGCCTGCTTTGGCTGCCTCATGCCACCTGCCCTGCCAAACTGGCTTCCTTCTATTTAAAGGACTCTCCCTAGTCTCTTTCCAGGCCCCTCAAGGCTCATCTTTAGTGAGCTGCATCTCCAGGTTCCCAGAGCCTGGAGGTGTGACTGCATGGGCTTTGGAGCAGGGCAGACTTGGGTTGAATCCTAGCTCCACTGCTCAGTAGGTGGGCAAGTGCCTTGACTGTTCAAATCTTCAGTTTCATCTTTCAGTAAAGTGGGGATGACTCCTCATAGGACTGTTGAGAAGGCTGAACCAGATGATGTACATGATGTGTAGAAAGTGCTGAGCACAGTACCTGCAATCTGGCTACTTTACATGCTTCAGGATGGTAGAAGTCAATCAAAGATCTCCATTCTCTCCCTAATTGGGCCCCCAGCTTCCCCATCAGGTCACTCTTCCCTCCTCTGAGGTCTAGACAAAGGATAAGGCTGCAGAGACCCAGACAGTTTCAGACAAGGAGGAGATCAATCCCCAGTGCTCTTGCTAGTAGTTTGTTTGGAGCTGAGAACAAACAACAAAGCTGGTTGTCTTGACATTTCGTCTGACTCTGGGAGAGGGAAAATTAGGTTTGAGACAAGACATGTAACAGGCATCCAGAGAAGAAGGTAAGTGAGGAAGTTTTCTGGGACTGAAAAAGGGTCATTTGGTAGTGTCCAAGAGGCCTATAGTCCTCTCCTCAATGGTTCGGGACATGTGATATTTGCCCTGCAGAGAGCAAATTCCCCCTTCATCCATATGGCCCACCCCATGACCCACCCTGTGATATCAGTGGAATGGAAGACCTTGCAGGTGACATCACTGTTGCCCAAGGCAACACCTCCACATTAAGGCAGACAGGAGAAGGATCAACCTCAACTGTAAGACACATGTTGAAGGGAAGGGACACCGAAGGTGTGACATCCACAGGTGTGTTTCTTGGAGGCTGAGGACAGGATGAGTCTGGAGAGGGCATGGGGAAGAGGGAGGCTGCAGTTTTGAGTCAGTTGTCAGTTTTATGAGTCAGTTGGTGGTGGTTCTTTAGGTCTTGGTTTTACTGAGGGTAAAGAGCCCAGTGCTGACAGCCACAGTCTCTTTTAGTTCTCTGAGGGGACTTCTTACAGAGGGGGCTTCCTGCAACTTAGATCTGTGAGGAGGGGAAGAAAAGGGCAGGCTGGAGTAGTGATAGGGCCAAAAGAAAAAATGGCTTTCCCTTCTTCACTCCCATCCCCAGAAGAAAGTAAGAAACTAGGATGCTCACGCTTTTACGATGGGGTCTACTTATGGATTGAGCAGATATTTTGCATGTATGATATGCATGGCACTGTGCTAAGGATTCAGTGGTCTCATTGAGGCTTATTGAATACACAGAGAGGAGAAACATATGGGACCCACTGTCTCAAGAGGTAGGAGCTAGAAATCTGGTCGCATAGTTCACCTTGCCCAGTGGTTAAATCAAATCCACGGAATACCTTCAGTTGGAGGTGTTTGAGATATACTTGATATTTTGAAAGTGGTGTCAGAGAAGACAGCCATGAGTGTCCACCCTGTCCCACCTGGGGAAGACTGAACTCACTTGGCAATTCTGATACTCTTAATTTGGTGATCTATGGCTTCAGCCACTTCTTATAAGGTGATGCTAGTTGCCCTCCTTTAGACAGAAATTCCTAAGCAACGGCTGCCAAATTTCAGCTCAAGGGATGAAAGATGCAGGAAAAGGAGAACTCATCCTGAAGAAAAGTGGAAAACTACATGATATAGAAGGTCTTGCTTTACAGAGGTTTCAGAGCAGGAATTGCCTTATCTTTCCACCTGAGGGTATCTGATCAAAGTTTTTACTTTGTGCAGCTGGGCAAACTTCAGATGCTTCCCTTGATGCCCAGCACATCATTGGCTCAAGTTTTTTTCTTTTTTTTTTTTTGAGTCAAGGTCTCTCTCTGTTGCCCAGACTAGAGTGCAGAGGCACAGTCACAGCTCACAGCAACATCAACCTCCTCATCTCTCAGGTGATCCTTCCACCTCAGATTCCTGAGTAGCTGGAAATATAGGAATGCATCACCACACCGGCTTTTTTTTTTGTAGTGACAGGAACTTGCTATGTTCCCTAGGCTGGTCTCAAACCCCTGGACTCAAGTGATCCTCTTGCCTTGGCCTCCCAATATGCTGAGATTACAGGTGTAACCACTATGCCCAGTTGGTAGCTAAAGTCATTGTCCTACTTTTTCTGTGAACCTAGTTTTTTCAGGGTTATAAATGAAAATTAGAGTATTGTTAGCAGAGAAGACTATTTGCAGATTATGATTCTCTTTACAAATCTGGTCCCCAAATTAACTGACATCACCTTTCATTCATAAAAATGGAAGTCTTTTAAAAAAATAATGGCTTAATTTACTGAGCACCTGCTCTAAGCAAAGCTCCATCCTAGGGATTTTACATATATCTGTATTCCTCACAACAACCCTTCAAGGTAGGTATTATCCCAGTTTTACAGATGAAGGAACAGGCTCAGAGAGGTCAAGGGACTTTCCCAAACTGAAAACAACAAAGATGAGATTCAAAGCTAGATCAGCTGTTTCCCAGAAACTTAGACTTTTCCTGTCACCTCACGCCTCTACTAGACATCAGTTCAGTAAACATAAATGTAACATAAAGAATTCCACGAAGTTGAAGTGTCAAAGGTAGAGAGCAGGCAGACCACCAGCTTTAGGCTTGAGCCATCTGGTTCCCTCCTGTGATTCACTCTGTGATATTAACAGACAGCCCTCACTTTTCTCATCTGCCTAATGGGTACAGTAGCACCAATATCAGCTAGTATTTTCAGAGCACTTTTAGATCCTCAGATGGAAATCTCTAGGAAAAACACAAAGTCCACAGTTACCAGATGCTTCACTTCCAGGTGCAAAACACAGTGGGACATTCACTGCCTGGGAGGAAGGGCTCAGCTTTTAAGCTGTCCTGGGCTACTGCTTCTTTCTCTCCCTTCTAGATCATTTCCGAAGCTGATGCAGGAGAGTCCCCTCCCAACTTTTATGAAACCAAAAGGGAGGGTGCTGTCATAACTTTGGCCCTGACTGTTGGTGTAGAACCATGTGCTCATAACACACTGTTCTCATGGGAGCCTATTTCAATAGACTCTTAGCAGCAGTCAAGGCACCTACCTGAAGTTTACGAAAACATTCTTTGTTTGCTAAGACTTTGTTTCAAAGTCCCTGAGAAGTCAGGGGATGCAGCATGCCTGAGCTGGAGGGCAGGAGAGCAGGGGCTGCCTGGGTCCCACCCCCGTGTGCTGCCCCAGGTGCACCCATGCCACTTTCTCCCTGAGGCCTCACCCCAACATATATGTGCCACCTAATGTTAAAGGAATGCTCATACCCTTTCCTAATCAGTTGCAGAGAAGCTCTGCAACTGATTAGGAAAGGGTGTGAGCATAGAAGAAGCTTCATAAGTTCAATAGGTAGAAGGAGCTTCATAAGTTCATTAGGTAGAAGGAGCTTCATAAGTTCATTAGGTCTAACTCCCTGCTTCATGCTTATGTTTCATCTGAATTGTCATTTACCCCTTCCCTAAACAGTAAACGGAGGAAAATTCTTAGGTACCTGTCTAATAATGCACAAATACCAGGCAACTGAGCAGTAGAGCATCATGGGAAGCCGGTAGGCTTCAAAGGCTTGAAACTCAGACCTGAATTCAAATCCTAGTTCTGTGATGTTGGGTTAATGGCCTCACCTCTATGCCTTGGTTTCCTTATCTGTAAAATGGAGATAAGAACCTACCTCCAGGTTTAATGTGAGAATGATACACAAAAAGCATTTTGCATAATGTTTAAAACTCAATAAATGAGATATAGTAGTTGTAATTTACTAAACCCTCCTGTAGAGTGCCAGGCTGTGAGGCTTGTTCAGTTGTCTCTTGAAAGGGAGAATTACTGGTTACTCTGCCAAGAATAACTTCTGTGGTCCTCCTCTTACCTCATCTGTATCAAACTCTGTAATCCTATTTATCTTTCATTTCTACAAGACTCTTGAGCAAGAAGTCGAGTGTCAGGGACAAGGCAGCTAGGGGTCAAACATGTCAGGGTTCATTCCTGGGCCATTTTCTTGGTAAACATTGGCAGTGAGTCTGCCTGCAGTTAGTTGAAGGCTGGTTCAGACCAAAGAGGCCTGACTGTCTCTGTCTCCAGGGCTGCTTCTGGAAGGGATTATGTCACATTCCCCAAGGCACTTGCCACTGTTCACACTTTGCTTTTCTTACTCCAGGGTATATCCTAGGGAGAAGGAATCTAGAAGTTACTTCATTGGGGCTTCCTACTCTACTCCAGGAATTTCAGATTCCTGTTTCTGGGAGTAAAGGCAGTGAGATTCTTTTCCCAGTCCTGACTCCATTCATTCATTCATTCATTCAGCAGTCATTCATGTAGCATCTTCCCCTGGTGCTGGGTGCTCAGAATCTAGTGGAGGAGCTGCCAGTGTCAGTGTTGCCAGACTGGAGGGAGGCAGGTTGCTGCTGAGCTTCTTAGGTCGCCAAAATTCCTCCTCTCATGTGTCAGCCCCTGGAGCCATTAGAAGTCAAGGAGGAGACAAGTTAGTCATTGTTCCCAGGCTTCCAGAGGAGCTGCAGGAGGGGTGTTGGTCACCCCCATTTCCCCAGAGGAATACTTAAGATGCAACCAAGGATGATTTGAACAAATTGAAGAAAGACCTGACCTTTTCATCAATACCAGCGCCAAGCAATGTCACTTACAAAGCACTGCCTTGTGGTTGTGTGTGCCACTTCACATGATATGCACAATGGCATGAAGTAGGTATTACTGCCACAAGTGATAGGACCAGGATTCAAACCCAGGTCATCTGATTCTAGAGTTTGGTTCCTTAGCTACTGAACTCTAAGCCTCTACAAACTGTTAAACTCTTCTTAGCTGAAGAACTTTAGACTGTTTCTTTCTGGGCGACCTTGGGAGTAAGTCCATTTGAACTTGACTGTCGGTGATTGCTTGCTGCCCACCCCAGCCTGATGCATGTATGAGTCAAGGGTTCATGCATTCAGCAGGCATTGTTTGGACACCTACTATGTACTAGGCACAGCCTTGGCAGAGCATATGCATTGTTCCTTATCACTCCATCCCTGTGGCTGGAAATTGACGTGGTTGTAGGTTGTTATTGTTGTTTTGCGTTGTGTAATTCACAGGGAGTGTGATTCTGTATAGTCACAGATAACTCTCAGAGCAATTTTGCTGACTGTTCCTGCCTTACTGTCTGGGCCCTTTGCTTTCCCGAAAGGAGAACTGGTTTGCTCTGACTAACTGGTATGGGAGGGCAGGCAGAGGCCTGGCTCTATTGTTCAGTCCAGGTCCCTGCGGCAGAGCACAAGCAAAGAAGTCAACCACAAGCTCTTAATTTTTTTACAACTGGGTTGGCCTCCCTTTTGCTTTTGTGTCTCTTGTTCCCCTTTATTGAGATGAAAGTGGTTTTTAGATCTTTGCAGACACACACACACACACACATACACACACACTCTCTCTCACACACACTCGCACAGAGAGAGAGAGAGAGAGAGAGAGAGAGAGAGAGAGTGAGAGAGAGAGAGTGTGTGTAGGAGGCCCCAAGAGCTTCTCTTTCTCCCCATCCCTCTCCCTTGCGCCACCCTTCTCCCCACCCCTTCCACAGCCCAGCTGGAGCCCAAGCATTGTGTCAGGTACTACCAGGGGATGGGGTGGAACAGTCTGGGATTTCGCTGTGTGGGGACCAGAATCCCAGGAAGCCAGGATGTGGGTAAGAGACCGGTGAGGTGGCTGAGGTGAGGTGGCTGAGGTGGCATAACTGTCCTTTCTGTGGCCATGGAAATGTCCTGGGGGGGGGGGAGCTCATCTTCCCTCATGCACATGCCTGAAAGACACCCTGGTGTCTTTCTGAGCTGAGCTGGTCTCTCTTTGTTCCCCACCACTGATCAAAAGGAAGGTGGCTGCTGGGTGCCTGCAGTTTATTTAGTTCCATTCATCCCAGTTCTTCTGTGAAAGGGGGAACTTGGGAGGAGGCCAGGAGTGTGGCTAAGGGAGGACTTTGTTTCCACATTGTTTTCCTTTGTGTCTACTCCCTGGTTCTGTCCCAGCCTCCTCCCCTCCCCATCAAGCCAGTGTGTCTGTGCTATTTGGAGTCTGCTTCCAACAGTGCAGCCTCCCCTCCCTGCCCCACGGACAAAGTGTGGTTTTGCCTGATCATTTGCGGCTCTGTTTGGAGGCAGGGGGTGCACAGAACACAGGATGGAGAGAGAGAAGAGATGAAAGCTGGCGCCCTGGCAGGTATTAACATCCTCTCTGTATCAGCACGCTTGTGGTTGATCTGGGGCCCACAAGGGCTAGGGGAAGTTCTGAGGAATATTAGCTTAAGCCAATCCAGGACAGTGGAAAAGGGTTAGGGCATTGTGACTGTAAGTAACAAGCACCTTGTGATTTCAGGCATAAAAATCTGAGGCAGGAATCCCTGTGCTTAAGGGAGGCCCTTCCTTGCAGGCACACTGTGGGAAACCCATCCTTCCTACTGAGTGCTGAGCATTTGAGGAGGCCTTCTTTTGAAAGCTGGTGCCTCCAGTGTGTGATATGAGCTGTGGGCCCCCAGGATAGTGTGTGTCCTTGGCACCATGAGTAGGTCTGCGCCAAGTGCTTTGGGGAATGTAAAGACAAACAAGACCCACCCTTGCCCTGGAGAATCTTACTGTGAGGAAAGCAAAAGGACAAGACAGTATGACAGCTGATGAGAAAGCAGATGGGCACACAAGGTCTGGAGCCATGGTCCTTTGTGTGACCTTGGGCAGATTACTTCACCTCTCAGCACTGTGGGCTCCTGCATGGGACATGGGACTAATGGCACCCTCTCCCAGCATTGCTGCATGGGTTATGTGTCCTTAATAAGGATAGAGGCACCCACCCAGCAAACCTTTGCTGGGGACCCGCAATGTGCTTTACACATCTGTGGAGCCATCTCACCTATACAAGATGCCTACCTGCACTCAGAGGGGCCAAATAAATATGTTCTTCTCCCTCCCCTTATTCTTCTATGCCTTTCAAGAAAGGGGAATGTCTTGGATGTTGAGGGTAGAACAGGAACCAGGAGGGCTTCTTGGAAGTGAGTGATTTTGAGATGGGCTTACTATGAGGTCAGTTGGGTAGGGATTTTGGCCAGCAGAGAGGTGAATTGTGGTTGCTGCAGGGAATGGTGTTCGTGTGTAGGAGGTATTCAGGGCATAGGAGATGATCTGAAGTGGTTGGGTCAGGCAGAGAGGGATTCAGGGGCGTCCCCCGAGGCTGGTTGGGGTCAGTACCCATTCACCATTCTTAAAGCTCTGACCTGTGTCGCAAGGAAACAGAACTCCATTGAAGTGGGAAAGTAAGACCTCCAGGATTGCAGAGGCTACCTGGGGGTGCTGGGTGTTGGGGGAGCTCAGACAAGCTGATCCTAGAGGTCTATGCTGGCCAGGATGTTAGAGCCCTGTTTCACATGGAATCACCAGGCTATAATGCAAAACAAAGGCCAAGTCATAGATGGCTGGAGATACTGGAGGTACCCCAAATAAAAGGGAAAGTCAGTGGGAGGAGCTGGCTGGGAGAGAGGAGAGAGGAGGATGTGTTGTGCTTTGAGACTGCATTAGTCTCCTGGGCTTGCTGTAACAAATTGCCACAAACTAGGGGGATTAAACAGGAGATTTTTATTCTCTCACAAACTCTGGAGTCCAGGATCAAGGGTCAGGGTCACACTCCCTCCAAATGCTCTAGGGGATAATCTCCCGTTGCTTTTTCTAGCCCCTGCTGGCTCAGATGACCCTTGGCTGCAGCTGCATCACTCCCATCCCTGCCTGCAGCTCTCATCACCTCTCCTCTGTCTATCTTCTCCCTCTCTGTCTCTTCTTAAGGACACTTGTTGTTGGATTTAGGGTCCACCCAGGTAATCCAGGATGATCTCATCTCAAGATCCTTAAATTAATCATATTTGCAAAGACCCTTTTTCCAAATAAGGTCACATTCATGGGAACTGGGCATTAGCATAAAGATAGTCCTTTTGGGGGTCTTCATTCAATGGTGTCACACAATGACTGTTGGATTTGGGTACCCTAGAGAGAATAGATGAGATATAAGGAGATATGGGCCAGGACTCAGGGGCTGCAGGGGAGTCCCCTCTTTGTCTCTGTGACTGTTTTACTCCTTGTCATTCCTTCTCCTCACTCCCCATCCCACAACCCAGCTATAACACTGGACCTGTCTGTCTGACGCTGTGACTTCTGTGTTGTTCTGTGGGTCAGGGCCTCTGCTATTGGGAAGTCAGGCAGGGAGACTGGCAGAGGGACGTGTTGTCCTTCCTGGGAGATTGATGGCTTCCCTGCCTTCTCCATCTGCTCCTCAAGGGACATGCATTAGCTGACAAAGGACCGGGAACAGGAAGGATGTGGCTCGCCCACCCAGAGTCGGCTGCTTCTGAGCTGTTGTCCTTCCTGTGCCTCAGCTGGCTGACTGGCTGCCCTTATAACCCCAGTCCAGGGGATGGGGTTGGCATTCTGGTGACTTTTTCAAAACCCCACCTTCTTCCGAGAGTGGTCCTTGAGGAAACTTAAATGCTTTGGGCAAGTGTGATTGGGCACCTCCCATGAATCCAGCCAGTGTGTCCACATAAAGACAGTAGAGGCTCACTTTGACAAAAGTGCCAGCCCCCACTGGCTAATTGGTTCATCTTGAGTAGGCATGTGGGGCAGAGGTCTTACCTCTCTGCTTCTCTCCTCCTCTCCTGTTCACCCACCCTCACCAGAGTCCAGGCTTGACTCCTGGGTCCTCCTGAACCCATTTTTCTGCTCAGTCAGTCTGGGCTCTTTTCTGGGTTGGGGAAGGGGTGGGGGGGGAGGGAAATCCTGTGGATTTTACTCTATAATACCAAGCACTCTTTGGATCCTTAGTGCATAACCGTCAGCCCTTTTTGCTTCTGTTGTCTGGCCGGGGACACAGTGGCTGGATTCATGACATGCCTGGTCAAAACATTAAATGTCCTCAGAAGAAAGAGAGTTTTCAAAAAAAGTCACCAGGATACGAACCCCAATGGAGTTTCTCTCTTTTCTTTTAGTCCTTGCAGAGGTTGTGGGGAAGAAAGAAAACCTGTTCTGGCTTTTACATAAAACTCCTAGCAAGGCCTGGCATGGAGTAAACCTTCATAAATGCTAGTTATGATTATTCTGAGCATGGCTTTTGTGGCCTGCTGGGAGGCACTGGAATAGAGTCAGTACTGGGTCTAAGGAGAAAGGTCGTGCCAGGGGTATTTCAGGAGTCCTTGACACAAAGGAAATAGTGGGTTTGCCAAGTAGTTACTGAGGTGGTCGGAGTGAGGAGAGTCCGGGGACCAGGGTGACCTTGAGGAATGCTTCATACAGGGGAGGGAAGGCAGTAGGCAGCATGGGAGGGGCTGCAGAGCACAGCCAACAGGCTATGGGCGGCCCACTAACATTTTTTTCGCCCACATGGTTTTAAAGAATTTTTGAAATAGTCAATATTTAAAAATTGACGGATTTTTATAAAATCCAGATTACTGGTTTCTCTTGGGGAAAAAGAAAAATCTTGTCATCTCGGTGCACAGGATATGTGATATGGTAGCTCTCCCATTCAACGGAAGCATGTGACATCTAGTTGATCAAAGTTCCCACCTCTCAGCTCTCCACTCCAGTCTCATTCATTTTCTCTGGAGGCTGGCTCCCCAGGGACCTGGTTTTACAACCCTTGACTTCCAAAAGTGTGACTAGAAGAGATGAAGGGAAGGAGCCCAGTGGCCAGCAGGGAGGCAGTTCCCAGAAAGTTGGACCTGGCTGATGCCAGAAAGAAGGCCCTGCCCAGTGAGAGGAAGAAGATGATGGGGCAGGAAGGGGATGCTGCAAAGACCCTGAGAAGAAGAGGAAGTGCTGGGAGTCCAGACCACACACTTTCTACCTACTTTCTCAATGATTTTTTGTTAGTTTTCTTTCTTCCTTTTTCCTCACTTCCTTTCTTTGCCTGTTCCTCCCTCTTCTACCAGGGCCCAGCTCCAACTCCAGCACTGCTCAGCCCCTCACAGATCCTCTTCCCTGTACCCATTTGGTGTGCCCGTGAAAAGAGCCCCCCGCCCCCTTCAAGTCAGAGATGCCCTGGTGTTAGCTTTGCTCTTGCCGGGCCAAGGTCTTTTTCTCTCCCATGGGTGGGGGCCAATCAGGTTAAGCAGTGATGCATTCAGAGCAGCTATTACTGAATCATTTGTGCTATGTCCTAACTCTGTCCTAAGTTAGGCAAAAAGGAAGGAGTTGTTGGAGACATGTCTCTACCACAGCTGTATCTGCCCTTGGCCATCTCCCAGTGCAAGATAAGTTAACCCTCACCAGACATGCTGGGAGCCTGTATTGTGCTCAACCCCTTGCCTGGTGCTCTGGGGGCTACAGGAGGAAATCCAGCTTTCTGACCATCCTGGAATTGTAGGTAGGAAGGCAGGGACTGGTGGGTGCACAGTAAAGAGCAGGAAGGTGGCCTGACCTACAGAAGTTCCAAGAAAGATGAGGTAGGCCTGCTCCCAGGGGCAGGCTCCCAGTGGAAGGGCCCTGAGCCAACCTTGTATAATGGATGGCATTGGACTTGGCGCAGAAGCTGGTCTGACTCCAGCATGGAGCCTGTGCCCTGCTAGAGAGAAGCACGGAATCAGGGATGAGATGGGTAGACTGGGTCACAGGAAGAGAATTTCATCAAGGCTCAGACTGCTGCCCATGGGTTCCAGACTTCAAACCAAGACTCAGGGTCAGACTCATGCTCTGCATTCAACCTGTCTTTTCTCAAAGTCCTGTTTCTCCAAGGTCTGGGAAGCCTGGACAACCAACCTGAATGATTTTGGTGGTCATCACTGATAATGGTGCCAAGGAGGTGGCCCAGATAGGGGGAGGTAGCAGAGCTCACTCGTTTCCCATCACGACCACCCCCACCCCCCAGGGATGGAAGGAGAAGTGCTGCTCACATACAGTCATGCACTGCAGACCAGGAATCTTAGAGACCACCCAGTGAACATCCCAGATCATCATCCTCTCCATCATCCTCTCCATCTGTATAGATAGGGATAATGCAACTACCTAATTGATGTTCTGGAAATTAAATGACAAAACACATGTGAAGTAATTAGCATCCTGCCTGGCATGGGATAACTGCTTTCTATCTGACTGATAATGAAATCATCCTCAGCTTTCGCTACCTCTCTCTGGTTCTGTGCAGGAATCCCTGCCAGATGCTCTCAGGAAGGTCCCATTAGGATGATGTCCACCCTGTCTCATCTACCTCTTCTCCTCTCCCCAAGTCAAGCATTTGTCCTCTTTAGGCCTCTGTTCCTCATCTGTAAAATGGAACTTAGATTACTACAACTCTAAATTCTGGCTTTATTAAATGGTGACTTTATTTCCCCTAACAACTGTGTACCTCATTAACTGGGACTGAAAAACTCCAGCACAAGGCCAGAATACAGTGGGGGTTCAGCCCAAACTTATGACACCTCGAGTCTCCCTTGGCTCCTTCTTTCTTGGAGGGGCCAGAAGCTAGATAGTGAAAAGGACCCAAGTAATCCCCAGGGCCTGGGCTAAAATGCCCTTCTCTGCCATCCACCACCTCCTTTATTCCATTTTATAAAGGAAACCTTTCAGCTGCTCCTTTTGGCTCTGAAGATGACACCAGGACCAGGGCTGCTTTTGTTGTTGTAGTTAGCAGAGCTAATTGCATCTGACAGTCTAGGCATGGGGTAAGCCCTTGGCGAGTTCCCGGATGTGGACTGCTATGACACTGCAGGAGCCACACCCGCTTCCTACCCAGAAGATGCCTGGGTGGGGAAGGGGTGGTTCTCAGACAAGAGCAGGCATTAGAAACTGCTGGAGGGCTTGTCAAGACACAGATACTGGGCCTCACCTCTGAAATTTCTGAGCAGGTCTAGGTTGCACCTGAAATTTTGCATTTCTGACAAGTTCCCAGGTGTTGCTGTTGACTGCTAAGCACTTTGAGAACCACTATCCCAGAGGGAATACCAGGCCCCTGAGAAATGGGTCCTGGGCACCCCTGCTGCTGAGGCCACAGTCAGCCAATCCTGGGTTGGGGTAGGTGAGACAGAAGGGCTGTGATGAACAGATTGTGGGGCTGACACAGGCTCCTCTGCTCCTGGTTTGTTGTACGAATTCTTTCTGCAAGGAGAGGAGGAGGTGAATGTAGAGCCGAGGAGTTGCACACCGACATCTCCCCAGCAAGTGGGGCCAGGGAAGGTCTCCAGACAAGGAAAGGCCCCGACTAACAGAACACTCCCATTGCTTTACAGTTTTATAGTCTATAACTCATGTCCCTTTCTGCCTTCCCACATGGATTGTAATGTTCTTACTGCAGAGGGTCATGCCATACTCATTGTTGTGGACCCTGAGCATCTAGCATGTTCCTCAAGCTCAGTAGGTGCTCTGTAAATATAGCATAGTGGAAAAACTTGAGCTTTGTAAGCAAAGGCAGGCAGGCAGTTGGCTCAATCTCAGCCAGCTATGGTTTTTCTAGTCGTGTGGCTAGAAAATCACTTAGTCTCTTGGGCTTGGTTAACCCATCCAAGAAGCAGGGATGGACCTGTGTCTTAGAAGGTGAGAGTGGTCAGTATGTACAGTGCCCAGTGCATCGTAATGAGGGCTCAAGAAATGGAAGCTACCACTATTAGGTAACTCTTCGTGGTATTTGTTGGATTAAGCTGTGGTGGAGAGTCCTGCATCCTCTGGGGAACTCAGGAGTGAGGAAGCTCAGTGAAGGAAGGGAGCCACGCTGGATTTCCTCCAGGGTCTTGGGCTTCTGCCCAGGCTCTGAGGAAGGGTCTGAGTAAACTACTGGTCCTGGGCCAGCTACCTGTAGCCCTCTGCCTAGGCCACCCAAAGGCCATCGTCTTCCCTCAACCTCTGCTGCTTTGTGACCCTGGCCCTTTGCCAGGCTAAATTTAGATGTGAACTGCATGGGCCACCCCTCTCTGTGGGCAAAGGCAGGGGTGGAGAGGAATTCCGCAGGCTTCCTGCTGGCTTCCTGGCTAGTAGACAGACAAAAGTCTGCCAAGTGACACGGGTTTAATTTCAAAGTTGAACCCACCAGCCTATGTCTCAGACCACAGGTATGGGAGAACCTCATAGAGGTGAGAACTTTGGGCCAAGGCAGAGGTGGACATCTTTGTGATTGGGGGCAGAATTTCCAAACCCAAAAGGGGCCCCTTGGAGAAGTGAGTGTGCATGCACAGGTATCCATCGTTTGTGAGAGTCTCCCAGCTACCCCTCCTGTCTCCAAATGTCAGAACACCCCAATTCCTTCCCCTTGTTCTGAATCCTGAGATCCCAGGGCAATGTCCCCTGTGACGTGGTTTGGAAAGGGTAAGTGGCAAAGCCTTCAAACTCAACCCTACCTAGTGGGCAATGAGCAGCCATAGCCCCATTCTCTGTCTAGGTCTGGTCCTGCCTACCCTACCCTTTAAGGATCTGCAGACACACACAACCAGCTGTGCAGAGTTTAGTAAGAAGCAGATTGACAGCTGAGATCCTATCCTGGGGAAGGAGGAGATGGTTTAACTGAGGAAATGAGTCAGAGGGAACTCCTGACCTACAGGAGGATCCCAGGCTCTGAAGACTTCTTCCCCTTTGCTGGGGGCCAGGGTGGACACAGGAATGTGCCAAGGAATAGCAATAACAGCGGAGCATTTTGTGCTTTCAAAGCACTTTTGAGCATGCGTTCCTCCCTGCCCCTGGGACTTGGGCAGGGCTCGTGTGCTTGGCGAGTGAGAAAGCAGAGGCCTGTGGATGCTGAGGGGAAAGGAGCCTAACTTGTGCCAGCTCTGTGCTAATCACCCAAGGTGTAATATCTCATCTGACCTTCCCAACAGTCCTGTAAAGGAGGGGTGTTATTGACTCCTCCTTACAGGTAAAGCATGGGAGCCCTAGAGAAACTGAGTGATCCACCCACGATCACCCGGCAAGGGTAAGAATCAAGGTTCAAACCCTGGTCTGCTAGGTCTGCAGCCTGGGCTCCTTCCATTTGGCACTGTTTCCTTGGTGCTTCTGTGGAGTCTCGTTTGCAACCCTACAATTGCCAGCATTATTGTGGACTGCCCTCATCCTGCCAGAGTTACTTGTAGGGGCATCTGTGTGGCTCACTCCATCCTGAACTCCTGAAGGCAGGGTCATCTGCCTATTCCCATCCCATCCCAGCTACCTTTTTATAAGAAAACTTGTGCAAGGGCAGGCATTTTGCTATGTGCTATATGTGCATTATCTTGTTCAAGCTCTACAACAGCAAGTATTATTCTCATTTTACAGCTGAAGAAACTGAGGTTCTGAGAAGTTGAGTGCATTGTCTGAGGTCACATCCAGCTGGTGCACCTGCTGCGTTCTGACCCATTCTGCCTTTTCTGGAGTCTATCCTCTTAACCTCTTGCACAGCAAGTTTGTCCTTCAGTTGGTTTGGAATTCTGAACCTTACCTCCCCCAGTACATGGAGACTCTTACAGCCCTTCCTCCTCCAGCAGGCATAAAGGTAGATGCAGGTAGCACTGTGGAAGGTATGGGGTAAAGACAAAGAGGGACTTCCCAGCTACAGAGCTTGGCAACAGCACCACTCTCCTGTTGGTGGCATCTTACCCTGAATTGACATGGAAACTTGCTCCCTTGTAGGTGGCAGTTGCCAGGGATATTATATCGTGACTGGTAAAGACTTCTGTGCTCAAAAGTGGCTGCCTATGGTCCAGGTGTCCTGAAAGACCTCAGGACTCCCAAATTATCACCAAACTGCTGCCTGATATTCCCTTATTAGCACTCCATGCCTTGGCTTAAAACTCTCACCCATGTTAGTCAGTCAGCCTCACAATTATGCCTTGGACTACCCTGGCAAAACTTTCCGTTGCTATTTCTCTAATGTAGAAACCAGACATTTTTAGACGACACTGTGAGGCTGTCCCTATACCACCATCTCCCCTGCTGGGTGCCTGGGTCACGGTGTGCCAGCACCCGCCTGATGCTCGATGCCATTGTTCAATATTTGTTTCCAGATTCCAGAGGCCACAGAAATGCCCTGTCTGCAGGGACTTGTTGGGCCTAGGGGGAGGGGGAAGCAGGTGGGACACTCAATTCTTTTCCATTTCTTCAGCAGGAAACTCAGATGTCCAAAAAATTAAAATAAATGCATTAAGAAGTTTATTTGAGTGCATGGCCCATGGTGGCTTTTGCCCCAGAAAAGGGAAAGGAGTGAGTGGGTAGACCTTTCTAGAAGACAAGAAGTAAGTCCTGTGCTGGGTCACCACGAGCACCTCCATTGTACTAGTGGCATTGGAATAATAAATTTGACATGGTGTTGGAAAAAAACAAACCCAAAAAACAGGGCTGATCTGTTTCTGCAATTATCCAGCAAGCTACTCCTTGGCTTGGGAAAGAAAAGCTGGCTGTACTTTTTCCTCACTCACCCACCTTACAGTGTGACATCTTATTAGCTTTCTCCTGTTCCCCATTTTCTCCTCCAGTGGAAACCTGGAGTGCTTCAGAGCTCACCTCTGAAGCCTGAACTTACCCCCTCACTGGATTCCTTGGTGGCTGACCTCCTTCCCCCCCAGCCCTTTTGAGCTCTGCTGACCTGTCCAGCTGTTGAGGTGAGCTGTCTGAGTCACATCTGAACAGTAGCAAGCTCTGCCCAAGTGTGGCTAGCTGCAAACTCAGGCCATCTCCATTCTGCCCTTTGCCAGGGACCACCTGCGGAGGTATCCTCAACTGGTGACAAATTCCTGCTCCTAGGCACCATTAGGACAAGACTCCCAAATTATAACTCCAAAATTATATTTTATTATGCAAATTCAAGGACAGGGTCATAGGGTCTTAAGCCTAAGGAGTAGGGCTCAGGCCAACCCAGAAGCTCCTATCAGTCAGTGTTGGTGTGCACCAGGTGGGTGGTGGAAGAGGCCCATGTTCCCTTTGTTGCCCTGCAACAACCTCAGGACCTCAGCGGATTTGCACTTGACCATTTGCTCTTTTTACAGAGGTCCCAGACAGGGAGGGGACAGTTCAAGTGCAGAGTTTACTGTTAATTCCCAGAATTCCAACTGAGGAGAGGAGAGGTTGTACTGTAGGCTTACACTGTAAGACAGCGCTTCTTAGTCTTTAATGTGGATGGTGTTAAAAATACAGGTTCTGATTCAGTAGGTCTGGGGTGGGGCTAAGATTCTGCATTTCTAACTAGCTCCCAGGAGATAGTGCAGCTGCTGGTCTGTGAAGCACAATTTGAATTGCAAAAACTGTAGGGATTAACCCTTCCCCAAAAGTCACTTGAAGTCTAAAAATTCATTTATCCTGGGAGAATAGAGTACCTCCTTTCACAAAATTAAGAAGTCAGATTTAAAGTTCAGATGCCTCCTGAGAAGAAAACCAGAGACTAGGTAGCTCCTGGGTTATTGCTGAGATGACCCTGGGGAAAAAGGGAAGGCCTGGAGATCTGTGTCTGAATATGGGGTGAGGTCTTCCAAATCAAAAGTTTATAGTAGGGGAAGGTAAGGGCTCAAAACCACTTCAGAAACAATTTCTGTTCAGAGCATATTGCTATGCACAGGTCACTGGGCTCTGCAGTTTGCAACGATCATTGCATCTATCAGTACCATGACCTTATGGATATATTGCTTTCCTCTTGTACAATAAGGAAACTGGGACTCAGAGAGGTAAGTTGTTAGGAACTACAGGCACATGCTACCACACCCTGCTGATTTTTAATTTATTGTATAGATGAGGTCCCAGTAAGGCCTCTAAAATGTTAGGTTAGGTATGACAGGAAGTGTGAGCCATCCGGCGCCGCATGAAAGATGCAAAGAATTGCACAGAAGCTAGATTGAAAAATATAGTTTATTTACCTCCTCAAGGTAGGGGAGGGGACCAAAGCTTAGGAAAGCATTGCCCGGCCATCGCTCAAAGAACACATGGCCAGAACATAGCTTAGCAAGGCAATGGCAATGGCTGCTTGAAGTTGAATCCTTTTAAACTTTCCTTTTGGTGGGGGCAAGTCGTTTCCATGTCACCATGGAGAGGACAGACAAGCACAGGTTCCGATGTCAGGTGATGAACAGCAGTCACATGACTGCTGCCATGTTGATAGAGTCTGTGTCATGAAGGTCATGAAGGGTTGATTAGGCTAACTTGGGTCTTATGGATAGAGGCAAATACTTAAAATGGAAAAGCTAATTAGTACAAAACAAGCTGGTGTGGGGAGGGGGAACTTGTAAAACAATTATCAATAGCTACCTTTGAGAAACAGGTTCTGTCCTTGGCCAGTGATTATAGGGTAAATTAAAGTGAACTTCTAGAAAAACATGATAAAGCTAAGCAAAGTTAAAATGGCTGCTCATTGGGTATATTGACTCCATGTTATATCCTTTCATGAGTTAAAGTGCCCAAGATCACACAGCTGTTCAATGACAGGGCCGTTTAGAACCTAGCCCTCCCCACCCCCACCCCCC
>NW_007249166.1:173601-197184 GCF_000164805.1 Carlito syrichta
GCCAAGTTGCCCTGGCTGGTCTCGAACCCGCGGGCTCAGGCAATTCACTCACCTCGGCCTCCCAAAGTGCTGGGGTTACAGGCTGAGCCACAGAGCCCAGCCACTCTTTCTCTCTCTCAACCACTAGTTTTACTACTGAGGGACGAAGGGGATGTTTTATTCAGAACTATTTTGGTCTCAAGTAGTGGAAAACCAGCTCTGACTTAAAAAGGATTTCTTTATTGACTTACATGACTTAAAAGCCTAGAAATAATGGCTTCAGGTATTGCTGAATGGGGGTTTGGGGACAGGTCTGCTTTCCTCTGTGTGGGTCTTTCTCAGGCAGACTCCCCTTCCTGAAAGCCCACTGCAGGTGTACTCCTATTCCCTCCACAATCCTAGCGACAGGATAAGTTGTTCTCCACATTGGTCCCCAGGCGTCCTGCATTTGTCTCCAATTGGGTCATTTGCTTATCCAAGAACCAATCACTGTGGCTGTAGCTAAGGGGCGGGGCAGAGGAGTGTGGTAGAATAATTTGATTTTCCTGGAGGTGGATTTATACATGCCCCAGTCATAAGGATTGGCAGGAGGAAAGGGATGGTTTCCAGGGACAGTGGGATGCTGCTGCCATCAAGAGGAATGTCTGGGCAGGCAGAAAGAGATGTCCACCCCAGATGTAGGCCTTTGGGGTTCTTTCTTCCACGGCTGGACTAACGGGCATCTGAGGCGATTGCAGGGAGGCGAGCAGTGGGTTGGCTGGGAGAACTAGGACATTCACCAGCCCTGTGAGGCCGAGTTTCGTGAGAGGGTCCAGGGAAGAAGTGGTACTGAGGGAAGCTTAGCATGATCATCGGTCTCTCTCTGTTCCCAGGGAAGCTGTGGTCATGGCCATGGGGCTCTTCCGGGTGTGCCTGGTGGTGGTGACCGCCATCATCAACCACCCTCTGCTGTTCCCACGAGAGAACGCCACGGTTCCCGAGAACGAGGAAGAGATCATCCGCAAGATGCAGGCGCACCAGGAGAAGCTGCAGCTGGAGCAACTGCGCCTGGAGGAGGAGGTAGCGCGCCTGGCGACTGAGAAGGAGGCCCTGGAGCAGATATCAGAGGAGAGCAAGCAGCAGAATGAGACTCACGGGGCCTGGGACCTCTGGAGCACCCTCTGCATGATCCTCTTCCTGATGATCGAGGTGTGGAGGCAGGACCACCAGGAAGGGCCTTCGCTGGAGTGCCCAGGCGGTGACGAGGACGAGCTGCCTGGGCTAGGGGGTGCCCCCTTGCGGGGTCTCACCCTGCCCAACAAAGCCACGCTCAGTCACTTTTATGAGCGCTGCATCCGTGGGGCCACGGCTGATGCCACCCGCACCCGGGAGTTCGTGGAAGGCTTTGTTGATGACTTACTGGAAGCACTGAGAAGCCTCTGCAACCGGGACACCGACATGGAGGTGGAAGACTTCATTGGCGTGGACAGCATGTACGAGAACTGGCAGGTGGACAGGCCACTGCTGTGCCACCTCTTTGTGCCCTTCACACCCCCAGAGCCTTACCACTTCCACCCAGAGCTGTGGTTCTCCAGCCGATCAGTGCCTCTGGATCGCCAGGGCTATGGCCAGATCAAGGTGATAGGGTCTGATGGGGATGCACTGGGCTGTATCTGCGGCAAGACCAAGCTTGGGGAAGACATGCTTTGTCTCCTGCACAGCAAGAAGAATGCTGTGCAGCCCAGTGGTGAGATGGAAGACCTCTTGTGTGCTAGAGAGTCCCCATATCTGGACACAATGCAGGTCATGAAGTGGTTCCAGACGGCCCTCACCAGAGCCTGGCTTCGCATTGCCCACAAGTATGAGTTCGACCTGGCCTTTGGCCAGCTGGACAGCCCGGGGTCGCTCAAGATCAGGTTCCGCTCAGGGAAGTTCATGCCCTTCAACCTGATTCCGGTGATCCAGTGTGATGACTCAGACCTGTATTTTGTCTCACACCTTCCCAGGGAGCCCTCAGAGGAGACCCTGGCCTCCAGCACAGACTGGCTCCTGTCCTTTGCTGTCTATGAGCGACACTTCCTCAGGATGACATCGAAAGCTCTGCCTGAGGGTGCCTGCCACCTCAGCTGCTTGCAGATTGCCTCCTTCCTGCTCTCCAAGCAGAGCCGCCTGACTGGCCCCAGTGGGCTCAGCAACTACCACCTGAAGACGGCCCTGCTGCACCTCCTGCTTCTCCGGCGGGCCACCGACTGGAAGGCTGGGCAGCTCGATGTGCGTCTGCAAGAGTTGCTCTGCTTCCTGGAGAAAAGCCTGCTTGAAAAAAAACTTCATCACTTCTTCATTGGCAACCACAGGGTGCCCGAGGCCATGGGACTCCCTGAGGCCGTGCGCAGGGCCGAGCCTCTCAACCTATTCCGGCCCTTCGTCCTGCAGCGAAGTCTCTACCGTAAGACGGTGGACTCCTTCTATGAGATGCTCAAGAATGCTCCAGCGCTCATCAGCGAGTATTCCCTACATGTCCCCTCAGACCATGCCAGCCTGCCCCAGAAAGCTGTCATCTTGTAAAGCATGTGGGACCCAGGGGTCAGGACAAGGGTATCTCCCATGTTCACACCCCTAGCAGCATCTGCAAGCCCTACCCTGGCAATGAGGCGGGCTTTGGTGAGAGCCATGGCTCAACCTGCCAGGAAACCAGGCCCTACAGTGCAGAGGAAATAGAATTACAGTCAGAAGCTGGTTTGCTTTCATGCCATTGAGGCCTGTTGGTAAAGCTGTCATTTGGGTCTGGGGACTGATCCTTTGCAGCTTGCTTCTGGTCACCACAAATAACCAGGATGATGATAGAGTACTTTGCATATACTGAGTTAGAGACAATGCAAACACTGGTTTGGGTTGATTCTTTTTGCATCCCAGATGCAGTCTGTACTTGACTATCAGCAGAGGATTTACAAGAATGTGGACAGGGAACCGTGTTAAGACTCAGCACCTGTATTCCTAAGAACCCTTGACCCTGGTCATCTGCAGCCAGAGCACTAACAGGCATAGATATGGGACTGTACAACCTTTCATCCACATCCTGCACAGAAATAGGGGTTCCACTTTGGCTGCCACTTTTATATACTTTTTGGAGAAAAGACCTGGTAGAGTATGAAGGCCCTAAGTGGCTAATATCTCTGTTACATGGAAATGGGTACTTGCTGGCAGAATCTTAGAGTTGGCTGCTTTTTCAGCTATACGTCTCACTTGGGTGCACCCCCTTCCACTGCCCTGTGTCCATCATGCTGTGTCCCAAGCATGGTGGGTGTCATTTATTATGGTGGGTGCCAACTCAGCTGTCCCTCACCTCTCTGTATTATCTCCAAAGCTGATCTCTGACCATCAGCATGTTGGTGGGAGGTCAAAGGTTGAAGAGGGAAGCTGATCTAGAGAAAGAAACACACAGGGTGACTGGTACAAAAGACAGAGCCGGTTACCTGAAATGCTGGGGTCTGGCTTGTATTCTGATCCAATTCAGAGAAAGTAGCAGAGCCCAGGGGTGAAGGATGCCATAGCCCTGGGTTATCCTCAGGGTCCCAGTCCTATGGCAGGGCATGCTTGGAAGCTGTGGAAACCCAACTCTGGTCTACAGGCTCCAAGCACTTCCATTCCTCACTCCAGGGATCTCCCTCACCACTGCACAGAACAACCCTTTCTGCACAGGTCAGGTACACAGTTGGCTTAGACCCAAAGAGCTACCAGGGACTCACAGGAATAGCACTGTGGGCAAAGCCCCTGGCCTCAGAGAGGTTGTCTTGGCATTGCTGGGGGCTGCAGTTACTTCGTGGGCTCTAGAGCCTGTTGTTGGAGCTGGACTCTGTCTCCAGGTCTGGTTCAGGAAGATCAGAATGCCTCTTCTCCACCTGTGGCTTCATACTGGCCTTTTGAGATTTCCTCTCTCAGCATTCCCTCCACAACCCTTGCAGAGGGTCAAGGAGGAAGCACAAGAATTGAGACCGCAACTGTGTCTCCCTCCAGGGTTTAAGCCAGCCATGCCCTTAGACAGCATAACCAACTTGACAGGGTTGCCCAGATTCACCATGAACTGAAGAAAGGAGCTCCTTCCCTTAACCCCATAAGTGATCTCACCTAGCCTCAGAAAACTTGAGACATGGACTATACTATTTGCCTGCCAGGGCTAATCCATGGTTGGGGGAGGATAGGGAGCACTCAGCTGTGATTAGGGCAACTAAACCTGTAGGAAACCTTCTTGTGTGAGCTGAAGTTAGACTTAGCACATGCTTGAGTTGTTCCTCCCCAGCCTCACAGGCCAGCCCGGTGCTCCAGGGAATGCACCTGCTCAAGTGTGTCTCCACAACAGCCCTGAACTCCTCCCACTCCCTGCCTCCCTCCCTCATTCCATCAGATGCACTTCCAGAATCTGGCCATATTTCCTTATTTATTATAACCCATGCCTTTCCCCTCTTCATCCTGATGCCATTGTGCTTTGAAGAGACCAGCAACCAAACACCAGCCTCCAGAAGCCAAGACCAAGCCTGGATCTCCCTTGGCTTCACTGAAAAAATACCTCCTGGCTTCTTCTTTTTACAGAGACAACAGAACTCGGTGGGCAAACAGGATTCTTTTACGCACCAAAGCTGCTTCTGAAGCAGAAAACAGTGGGGCTCTTGGTGTTTCATGCTGCCTTATTTATGTTAAAGGAAGAATTAAATCTTTCAAGGAGTAGAAACAGTCACTGTGTTTGTTTTGAACATCAGGAAATCTGTGAGGCTTCCGGGGCAGAGGAGGGGACGGGGGTGGATTTCCTATTGACTAGCAAAAACTTTCACTCCCTTTTTATTTTTATGCTTTTGGGAAACTTTTAAAAAGTAACAAAATAGAACATTTCTAGCCTGTTTTTGAAGTAACTTGTGTGCTTCCTGCTGAGTTCCAGAAAGGGCTTTTGAAAGCCAACTATAGGGTGGATTCCAGCCCAAGACCTTATTTCACAGAGCTGAGGTGCCCTAAGAAATGTAGGAGCTGGAAATAACAGGAAACTTTTGGTTCTTGAGGAAGAAGATTGTCTTTTAAATGGAGGTTTTCTGATCTTCTAGGGCGCTTTGGCCTTCCCACTAAGGACAACTCCTGCCCTCTTTCACTGAGGAGTCTTGTTTCCTTCCTGGGATACTTGACTTTACTGAGTATCTGCTCACTTGCTTTGCAAATTAACAGGGGTGGAATGAAAAGGGCTGGACTAAGGCCAGGAGGTTAGTTTGGTTGGGGGAGGGCCTTGGGTCCTCAAAAGTCCCAGCCCCTCTTCTTGTCTTGCTGAAGCACAGCCCTGGTTGATAACCTGGGACTAGTGCTCTAGTTCATAATCAAGGAATAATGAAGGGATCAGAACCACCTACAGAGTCTAGTCAATTGCCCAGATCCTACCTTGAACCTAAAGGGTGCCAAGAATCCAATCTGGAGTGGTAAGGTAAGGCTCTATTTTTAAAGCTCCTCCCAAGTGACTGATGGCACCCCTAGTTGAGGAAGCCTCACTTCCTTTCAAAATGGAAAGTTAAATAAAATTTAAGTGAATTGCTTTCCCTATAGACCTACTGAAAGATGGGCATGAGAGAAACCTCTGAGTCTGCTTGGGAATCTGTGGTCCAAGCGGCATCAGCTATACCACAAGCTTCTCATGAGTGCACCCACACTCTCCGTAGTGGCATGAGAAGGAGAAGATGGTGAGCGCTTCTCCCTAGCAGGTCATTAATAGTCCACAGGCATTATTTATGAGGAGCCTAATGTGCACAAGACATTATGGAAGACAGAAAAATGAACAAGACTAAGACTTTACCCTGGGAGAGACAAGGTAAGGTGGCCTTCCTAACTGGGCTATTTTTCCAAGTGTGACCCGTCACTACACATATGAGTACCACCTGGGTGCAAGTTTCTGAGCCACGCCACAGACTTCAGTGTAATTTCTGGAAGTTGGGCACTGGGATGTGCATTTCAACAGGTTCCCCAGTTGATTCTGGAAGTCCAAGAGCCACATATCTGAGATTCTTAGGGAGACCTCATAGTGGGTTATTGCCTGATAGAGCTTCTGAAGGACGAGGAGGACTGTGACCAGGAAAAACATTTCAGTCAGAAGCTTGGAGTGAGTGTGGGAAAGCGTAATAGAGGCAGCAACATTGAGGCAGCACTTACTGTGTGCCAGGCACATTGCTGCACACATATGTTAACACACAATTCCAGATCAGTCCTATGAGGTGAGAACTGTTCTTATCTGCATTTTCCAGATGAGGAAACTGAGGCACAGAAGGAATAAGTGACTTATCTAAGGTCACAGCGATAAGTAGTAAAGCCCAGATTCCAATCCAGGCAGTGCCATTGTATATGTTGCTATATACTGAGAAATCATGGCAAATAAGTTTGAAAAGGTAGAGTGGGTTGGAACCACGAAAAGCCCTGAATGCTAATGGAAGATAAATTTGAACTTCATACAACAAGCAGTGGTGAGTGAGCCATTGGCGGTTTTTGACTGGTGGTTGTCGAGTGAGAGAGTAACTTGAGTCACCCCAAAACTATGGAGACCTTAGCTATGTGATCAGTGCCATTAGGTGCTATGGGGTATATGGCCAGAGCACGGTTGGTGGCAGCTGGCAGTAGTCAATGAATGTCCAGGAAGTCCTAACTCAAGTTACTCTGTGGCTGTGATTCAGAATATTCTCATGGTCTGTCTTGTCTCTGCCTCCTGGGCTAGAGCAGGAAGGCTATTTGGTTTGGCCAGCTGACCAAAAGCAGAAGCAGCCAAGAGCCACAGAGAGAAGGGCAACATGTACCTTCAGCTCCTCAGCCCCCTCCACCCTCCTCTGCCTTGCCTAGCCTCCCTCACCTGGGAGGGGCATCTTTTAGAGTAAACTTTTGTCATCTCCATCCAAAGATAGCTTGCTTGTATAACTAGTTTGGTTTCTAAATATATATAAAAACAACACAGTCATAATAAAAAAAATTCAACTACTGACAGAAAAATTAAGTAAACATTTTTTTCTGTTTTGGTAGAGACAGGATCTTGCTATGTTGCCCAGGTGGGGCTTGCCCTGGCCTCAAGCAATTCTCCCTTCTTGGCCTTCCAAAGTGCTACAATTGCAGGTGTGCACTACCATGTCCAGCTAGTAACAGAGTAAAGGTCCCACTGTTGACTTCACAGTCCATCCCCAGAGATAACCAATATTAAGTTTCTTGTGTATCTTTCCAAAAATTTTCTGTGTGTCAAGTGTGTATATGCAACCCTTTTGTTCTTTTTTTTTTAAACATAAATGGCATCATACCATCTAACTTTTCTTATGTATCTTTTTTGAACATTTGGCTCTACCGTATTCTTTAAAATAACTGCTTACTATCCCATTCTTTGTTTGCATGTACTCTAATTTGCTCAACCTCCCCTACTGAGGAACATCTGTCTCCACTTTGGTTTTGTTGTTGTTGTTATTTTGGTTTTGGTTTTGGCTATTATAAACAATACTGCAGTGAGCATCTCTGTGTACAAAGTCTGTTTTGAAACGATCCTTCCTCTCTTGGTAATCACTATATTCTGTACTTTACCAGCTTGCTATATATGGATTCACCACCAAGCACCTTGCCATAAAAAGAACTGTTGCCTGGGGTTTATTCAATCATCATGACTTGAGAGTGAGGAAAAGGCATTTAACCAAGTATTGAGCAACAGTATGTGCTCTGCCTGAGTGAGGCACTGTGTGGGGAACAAAAGGATAAGAAGGCAAGGACTCTGTCCCCAAGAAACTGGATCTATTAGTAAGACAACCAATGGCTGTAAAATGTGTCAGAGATCAATGGAGGGTGTTAAGTAACTGACAGTGGAATTGTATGGTTCTGAGATCAGCAAGATCACCTTTGAGTTTGAGCTGTAACAGTTTTAGCTCTCTTATACACAGGTAAACGTGAAGAGCCTCCCCCCAGAAATCAAACCCACATAATTATCTGTCTCCCGAATGCTTGAACTCAATTCATCTGAGCCCAGGGCTGTTTTATTTCCTCCTGCACAATATGGGGCTCTGCTTTACAGGTGAAAATGGCATTTTCCATCCTTTGATGTTTCTCTACAAAGAAACCAGAAAATAAAACTGTCAACAACAAATTACCTCCCAGAAAGATGGAGCCACGTAAACCTCACAGACTCAAAGACATTTCTTCTTTTCTTGATGGGAAAAGCTAGGTCTTAAAAGTACAAAGTGAAATTTGCAGAACAGGAGTGCGATAGGGAGTTTGGAAGAGTTTTGTCCCGTCTGTTTCTTTTAAACCTACTGGTCAGTAATATTTTAGGTTTCTCTTGGGGTAACTTTATTTAAAATAGAAATAGAAAGCAAAGACCCATATCCTGTTTCTTCTCATCAGCCACCCTTGGCTGTCTTCCCAGCTGGCCAGAGATGACTCACACAGCCCCCATGGCCTTATGTTCACCTGCTTCTGAAAGGTGGGCTGATATATGTAAGACCATAGGTCTCCTGGGACAGTGGTTGGATCCCAAGGACTGATGATGGCCTTGGGTCTATTCCAAAAGTCAGGGCTAGTGCTGAATCAGTCCCCTGGGGTCTGGAAGCTGCAGGTCAGCCCCAGGAACTCCCAGTCAAGGATAGTTAGTCCATATATAATCCACGCACCCCCACCCCAGGAATCAGAGCCAAGCAAGACTATAACTGATGCTGTCAGAGCCAGAGCCAGGACCAGGCAGGAGGTCGGTGAATGTCCAGCCCTCTGGATAGCCACAGTTTTTCCTGATGCAATTCTAAGAACCCCTTTCCACAGATTTGTTTCTTCCTTGTGACATTCTGTAATCTAGCCAGGCAGGGAAGCTACACAAGTTACAATATATAAATAAGACAAGACATCACATTAAGCAGCTAGATGGTTCAGCCTGAACATTTAATGATCCAAAGAGAAACAAGGAAGAGCATACCCCTGCTCTCTCTTCATGTACCCAATTCAATATGCAGGCCACATGTGAGGTCCTGCTCACAAGGACCAAACTTCCATGACAAAGCCAGTGCCAAGGCCAGCGAGACTGATATACTCCCTATAAACAGAACAGGAGTTAAGAGCGTGGACTCTTGTGTTCAAATCTCAGCTATGCCATGTCCTTGTTTGGCAAGCCCCATCACTTCTAGGAGCCTTGGTTTTGCCTCAGTTTTCTCAACAGTGAAGTAGAAATAATACTGGCCACCTCATAGGGCCATTGAGAAGATTAAGTGAAAGGACATGTGAAACATTTAGTTTAGGTTCTGGCAAATAAGCTCAACAACAACAAAAGCTTCAGAGATTATTACCCTTACTCTTAGGAGGGCTCCTTACAGCCAAATTCCCACTTCCCAGGGTTCCCAGAAGTGTGGAGGCTGCCCCTCCATTGCCTCCTTCCAAATATGAGTCTGTCTTCTCTGAGGGCTCCCTCAGCACACACTTCCCCTAGGGCCAAGAACTCAGGAAATGTTTGTGGACCTTACTGGAGGGGTCTGGGGCACTACCCCCAGTTTGAGGGAACAGGGCAGGGTCTTGCCTCCTGGCACTACTGACCCCTCAGCTCTCCTAGTCCCTCCATAGGAGAACAGCCAAAGCCTAGGCCCACGGTTGTCATAGCAACAACAGTGCCAGAAAGAAGGTACCAGGCAGGGCATCCCTGCTGCTCCAGAGAAGCAGGTCTCTCTTCTAGACAGCAAAGTAAGGACATGGTTGTGACAGGTGCCTCAAGATGAGATTCCTGGAAGAGGCCCAGGTTTCTATGTTATCCACACATCCAGTCCTTCAGTCATTCATCCAATAATATATTCCTCTAGTTGCTCATTCACAAAACATTTATTGAGAGATTATCATAACTACTATATACGAAACGCTATGCCAGGTGCCAGGAAAACCAAGTCAGGTGGGATTATGCCTGTCTTGAGAGAGCTCCCAGTCTAGGAGGGAAAGTAGAAGAGGAAGGCGGCGAGGACAGGAGGCGAGGTAGTGCTGGAGATGAGGAGGCTGAGGAGGTGGTGGTTAAGAGCACAGGCTCCAGAGCTAGCTGCTCGCATTCTAACCCCAGCTTTGCTCATCACTAGCTATGTGACACATGGGCTAGTGACTCCAACTCAGTTTACTAAAATGGGAGTGATTCATATACCTCAAAAGGTTGGGAGGTATAAGTTGCATAATTAAAGTGCCTGGTATATAGTAAGGACTCAATAGACAGGTTTATTACTGTTCTGACTCTATCCCACATTTCCTCCACAACCAGAAACCCGGGTTTTAGGTTAGGGCTTCCTGCAGAGTTTTCTCAGCAGAGCCCCAGCTGACTCTTTCCCTGGCTTCCAGGTTAAGCAACCCTTGCGGCCACTGCATCTGGGACATCTGTGTGTCTCCTATCTTCCTTACCTGCTGCTATCATCAGATCATCTGCACCTTTCTGTTTAGTAAATAAATGGCCAGTGATCATTTATTTTAGAATAAAAATGTTTAAACACCACTTGCTCTTATCATTTATATACTTCCTCATTATTCATCCTGATATCTTCCTCTTATGGAAGAAAAGCACAGAAACATGCAAACACACAAACACACACACACACACACACACACATTGTTGGAGAGATTTTCTACTCCCCCCAAGCATAACCAAATAATATTCCCAGATTTAGCAAAGGCTGCTCCTGCTCAGACATCCATCCTCTTCACTTCCCAGTCCCAGTCCTGTGATGCTGAAAGAGAGGCTGCCCCTGTGCAGGGCTCTCTGGGGGCAGTACTGTCACTGAGCCAGCCTCCACCTGCATTGCTTTGTCCACCTTAGCTCCAGGACCAGCCTGGAAATGGCTCTTTCCCATTTGCTCCTATAGCAGAAGCTAACTGCTGCTGTTCAACTGCACTCTCTGGAGGGAGGCCTCTACTGATGACAAGTGGGCTGGAAACACTTGACATTTGTAAGGAGATTCATGGTCATGGTGGATTCTTGGGAGGAAATGATGGAGTAAAGTATCACATGGTTTCATGGAGCACGTGTGTAATCTTCCTGCCAGTAAACAGCATAGTACCAGGGTACTTTTGTGTTCCATTCACATCCAAGCTGCCTGATTACTGGGCAGGCCTGTGGCATTTCAGATACCTCACATTTTAACTCTCGGTAGGAGATAATCTGTTCCAAGCAGTGACAAAGATTCTCTGCTTGACCAAACTTTAACTATTCTCCAACACCCATCTGTACACTTCTTTGTAAAATGTAGTCTTAGTAAAGTCAATTTGGCATGAACTCCCCTACCCTAAATGTCTGATCATCCTTAATATATGATTGGGTTCCCAGTCCTCTACCATCCCCCAGGTGATATCTGATCACCTTCACCTGTCTTCAGTGAGAGTCCTGCTATGTCAGTTTAGCAAGAATCCTCCTTATCCCTGATGTTTTTCTCAGTAAGTTTCAATCCATTGACTCCTCCACCCTGACCCCACTGCTACTTGGCTATAAATTCCCACTTGCCCACACAGTATTCAGAGTTGAGCTCAGTCTCTCTCCTCAACTGCAAAACTGCAGTGGTCTCTATACCTATCATGATGGTCCTGAATAAAGGCTTTAATAAGTATTATTGAATAATTTTTTCTTTACAGAGGATAGAGGAGTGAGATTCTGAGTATTCCTCTAAAACATGGGAAAGAATATTTTAACCATCATCAGCAACAGTGCAAGATTTCAGAATGCACAGTATTAAATGAGGTCTTGGGATCTGAGGGAAGAGATGGGGTAGGGATAAAATCCCAGCTCCCAAGGGCTCACTAGTTATTGAGATTAAACCTGCACACATGAAGCAACCAAACCATGAATCCAGTCATGTGCAACGTAGAACGTCTAGTTCCAAAAAGTGATGAGAGAATGAGCACAAAGTTCAAGTCTGATCATTAGCAGAAGCCTCATTATGATAATACGGGTTGCCTGCCATTCTCTGAGCATTCACCCAGCAGGTACTAAGCCATTCTTCAACAACCTATGAAATAGGTTCTTAGTGGTCCCATTTTACAGATAAGAAATGAAGCAACTTATTCAAGGAACTTAATGAATGGCAACTCAAATTTGAACCCAATGCTAATCTTGAAGCCCTCCCTGTTCTTAGGTACAACACTTCCTCTTTACATAAAGAAGAGTTTTGATCTAAACTTTGCAAGAGAAAGCCAGTTAGAAAAAAACAGGAGGCTGATCTGAGGAACAACAGTGGTGGAGGAAATAGCATTTGCAAAGACTCAAGAGCTCCAACAACAAGTCAGATGCGAGCAAAATGTTTGACAAGACCAAATATAGTCTTCCAGGTACTCACACACAAAGATAAATGGGAAATGGGTTTCCTGGGTAGCCGCAGTGTTCAGTGTGAGGGAGGAAAGGGCTAGAGGCTAATTAATGAGAACCCCCTTGAGCTGAATATTTGACTCTTTATGAAGACTTTAGATAATAAACCAAACCAGGCTGATATAAACCACAGGGCTTCAAGCTTGGTTCTCAAAGCAGAGTAGTCCAGTCCCCCCTCCATCAAGGAGGCCAATGGCTCTGACAAAGGAAACATGGATCAGAGGAATTGAAGATGAGAAATCATTAGAGAATCCCCCTGCCACCACCACCATCAAAGATCCAAGGAGCAGTGTGGGAGCCAAATATAAGCAATCCCTGAGGTGCTCAAGGGAATTCTCTAGCTTGTACCTTATACTTTTGATTAAGTCCACTTTAACATTCACAGTTACTTCTGGTGTCCAAGATCAGAAAACTTTAGAGCTAGAAGAAATTTCATGTCACATTCAGTCACCATCCCCACTACCACCACCAACTGCAGCTGTCCCAGCCATACACACACCCTCTTGTCTCAACCACACACATTCCTTCCCCCTCACCAAACCCGTTAGGAGGTAGCTGGAATCCAGGCTGGGGTCTAGTTCAGAACCTCCAGGGAGGGGAACCAAAGCCTCCATTGGTCATCCATTCTGATGTTAACATCATCTATGACAAGTGGTTTAAACAATGCTGTAGGTAAAACTAATTTTCTCTCTTTCCAATCTGCAGTAGAGGATGGCTCTCAACTTAAATCCCTAAGTTTAAAATGCCTTTTTTTGTTTTTGAGTCAGAGTCTCACTCTGTCACCCAGGCTGGAGTGCAGTGGCATGCTCACGGTCACCACAGCCTTGACCTGCTGGGCTCAGGCGATCCTTCCACATCTGCCTTCCAATTATTTAGAACCACAGATATGCCACCACACTCAGCTAATTTTTTGATTTATTGTAGAGATGAGGTCTTGCCAAGTTGTCCAGACTGGTCTTGAACTACTGGGCTCTGGCAATCCTCTTGCCTCTGCCTTCCAGAGTGCTGGGATTACGGGCATGAGCCACTGTACCCAGCCTAAAATGCTTTTTATAAGATATACACCAATTATTAAAAGTAGTTATCTTTGGGACATAAAGTAATGAACAATTTTCTTTTTTGTGTTTACTTTATTGTATTTTTTAACCCATGTGATTATTTTTGCCCACCAGAAAGAAGCGCATTTTAAAAGCTCCCTATGGAGCATTATTTTTTCCAGAGTAGATTCTTTTTTCCAGAGTAGATTCTTCTAGTTTCACTCAAAAGTTGACGACTCAGTGTCCTCTGTGGGTCAGGTGGGTGACATAAAGGAGTGAGATGGAGGACGAAGTATAGGAAGTACAGGTGACCAGGTTGCTGGCAAACTGCAGTGAGCATGCCTGGCCAAAGGCATTCAAATCTCAAATGAGGCTATAGGCCTCTAGCCTGCAGACTCTCCTCATGAGCGCTTTTCTATATTCTATATTTCCTGGTTCTTCAAGCTTTATAAATTAGTATGTGGAGCCCCCAAAAAGAATACCTTGTTTTGGTGACTCAGAGACATGCCATTTTCTGTTGCATTAAAAGTAATTTTGGTATTATGCCAAGCACTCACTAGCATGCAGGATTTACACTGGCAAAGGCTGATCAATCTCCTAAGTCCTATGAGAGGCAACAGGAGACGAGTATCCTCTTCCCAAGCAAAGATCGCAGAGAAATAGTGATTCACAGGCTTCACTCTGCATTAATTTGGGTGTCATGGCAACAGGTCACCACATCCGGAGCAGATGGTACAGCAGACTGTCCATGTCATGCGGCACCTCTTCTGGAAAGCCTGGCCATTTCACCAAGCAGGCCTGCTTCTGTCCAACTGGCACAGAGTAACACCTGGCAACTATTTACATGAGTCAAAATACGCCCGGAACCAGCAGATGGCAGAGCCGAGCTGAGACTGGGGAGAGAGGATGGCTGGTTTGGGCTGTGGCTCCTCAGTGGGCCCAGACACATCAAAACATCACCCCTGCTGCTGTCTGTTGTCTCAGCACAGCTGGGGGACCAAAGAAAGATTCAGCATGAGCAACACTGAAGTGAACACAGGCTGATCCCTAGACACTGAGATAAAGTGGTATTTGACAGACCCGATGCCCCTCCCACAGGGCAGGCGATAGAAGCTCCCAGCCTGAGGCACCTGCCAGCACTGACCATCCTCAGCTCTTTGCCGTCTTCATCAGGATAGTACTGCCTGGTCAAGCCAGCAGAGGGGGTGTAAGCAGAGCTGAGACAAGCTTTCCCACTACAAGACATGCAGCTCCAAAGCACTACATTTAAAACCTCAATCAAGACAAGTACAGAGAGGAGAGGCTCCTGTGGGGCTGGGTCTGTGTCTTTGTCAACTTTATCCCCCACACAGCCCTGGGCTTGGTACACAGCAACCAGAGGCATTTGTTGGGATGAGTTAAAAAAGTGTATGACGCAAATCCAACCGAGTAACCTTTGCCTGTGACTGGGTTTTGGGGTGTGCGTATTTTTTTAAGGCAGGATGCTGGCTACAGAACATTTTGTGAAATATCCTGAGCCCTGACAGCACCAGTGAAATTCTGACGTAGTTAGTCCGGGGTGATAAGCGGGTGTTTCATTTCCTGCTTTGGAATTCTTTCCAGTCACAAGATCCTCGGTGTCTCCAGGCCCATGGCCAAAGTTTGGATGAGAATGATACTCATGTATGCCTTCGTGGACAGTGGCATTCATTTGCCAAATGGAGGATATCTAGACTTGAAGTGTTGTTGTCTTCCTTCTTCTTCTCAAGCTTTCTTCTCCCCAGGGAGGCTTTGGAGGGTTGTCAAGCTGTAGTGACAAGTGTCAATCTTAGGTAGACCCTTTGCCTTAACATCAGCACCTGCACCAATAATCTGGAGGTCAAATTGGGCTGAAGGCTGAGTCGTTGGGAGGCACACAGGCTCCAAAATGTGCTCGGACTTTAGCACTGGACACTTTCTACAGAATCAGTAGAAGCTATGGGCTAGAGGAGTCAGACAAATTATCATCAGAATACATTTTCTGTTTTTGTTTTTATTGGGAATCTCAAAGAAAAGGAATGAATTGTCTTGATTCCCAAGACAATCCCTGATGCAGATTCATGACAAGCCTGGGAATTCTGGATAGTGAAGGGGTGGTCTATGAGGCTCAGGGTAGCCCAAAGTCAAAGGCTTGAGGGTTGTTCTGAAAATAGAGATTCAAGAAACCCTGAAAAATGTTCTTATCTATGAGAAGAGCACATACTGTGGGGTCCTGCTTCATGGCTGCTATCCAGAGCCGAAGGGCTGGGGTGTGGTTCACACAGCTGCAAGACAGGAAAGAAGTGTCAGCACATCACAAGCAAAGGCATCAGGGAGGGGGACATGTGCCACTTTTTAGATTTACTAGATAGAAAAAATGGTTTCATTAGGGGAATAAAGTTATCTCAATTGTCTTATCATCAAATGAGCATGATCACTGACTGGAGGAAAATCTTATTTTTGGAATAGTCGAACGTGTAGAAGTTGTGATCTCTAATAAGACAGTGAAATACTTTGGACTGATGGCTAAGGAGAAATAAGTTGTCTGTGTTTCATTGTTTACCAATAAAAAGTCAATCCTCTGAAACATTCTTGGGTCATTCTGATTTTACTTTATGGAGTTTGAGAAGAATAAAGACAAGTAGCTCCAAAACATTTTTTTAATGGATAAAATGATCAAGAAACCTTGAAGTCATGGAGCTGACAGGGCTCTTTCAAAGATGAATCTGAAAATTTTGATTTAGCTATGTCAAGCAACATGCTCAAGATAAGACAATTTGGGAGTGGGAAATCAAAGACTAGAGACGAGGGTTCCTAACCTGTGGTTCAATGCTCTGTCTTCAGAGAAGACAGGTTTTGTAATTTTTATGTTTGACATAGAGTTTAAAATATCCTAACATGTCATATCTGATCTTCCTTCAGAGAGGTCTAAAGTCGGAAGTGCACAAGACAACTCTTGGGTGGGCTTAAGCCATATGTTTATGTAGAAACAGTTCTGCTTCAGCAAGATCAGATATCCAAACATAAAAAATGTCCAATACCCACCATGTTGCAGGGTGGGATTGGAGTGAGTGTCAGAACATGTCTACCTTCTCCTCTGAGCTTTGAGGTAACAAAGCACATGTTCTGCCCAGGACCCTAAACTATTTCTTCTGCTTTAATACTTCTACACTTCTGTGGTGTGTGGTTGCCATTTTGTTTGTATGTTTTCACATCAAGCATACATTACCTTTAAAATCTTTTTTCTAAGGATATTAGTATCTGGGGAAAGATTCCTCAGGAAAATAAGACTTTTCTAAGGTATATGGTGTCTACTGGGTGACCTAGCGGGACCAGGTGGAGGCATCAAAAATCTGTGACTGTGATGTTCCACGTGTTTTCAGATCTGGCCTATGTGTGGATATGCCGGTGAGGACAGCAGGCGCTGAAGCTCCACAGCAGGCTTTTGGGCACAGTTTTATCCACAGAAGCATGGGCAAAGGGTGGGTCTGCAGTTAGCAGAAGTACACAGATGCCTTTTTAACAAGGAAGAAGACACTGTGGTTTAGAAACCTGATGTTTCACAGGTATCCTGGAACATTCACAGGGGGGTTAGTGGCATACAGACCATTCCAACCATTGTTACTCAGTGTGACTCCAGAAATTTATGACCACAAAGTCAAATAAGTGTCTTACTCTGCTATCCCGTATACGTCCAACCTCTCAAACCAGGGCCAGAGAAGGTAATCAATCATAGATATACAGTCTCCACCAAAGTAGGTGGTGTTCTGATAGTCAAGAATCTAAAAATGGAAACAAAACAAAAGCAAGTAAATGTACATATCTGCTGACATCTTTAAAGACACTAAACACAAACAAAAGTTAATTCCCAAAGAGAGAGAACTGAGGCCTTGATTCACCTGATTTGTCAGGAAAATGTTTCTTCCTTTTTCCTGAGGTTTCCTCCATCTCCTTTGGGGTCACACTCCTGGCCACACTAGTCCCCTCCCTCCTTTCTACACTGGAGCCATAGCGTGGATCTTCTGATTGAAGAAAGTGGAAGAACAACCTGGGGAGAGGTGACCCAGCCCCTCCCTCAAAGTCTGCTCCATGTGCTAAGCTGTCCATGGATGAGCTCATCCCTGGAGGGAGGAAGCCCTGCCTCAGACCACCGCTGCCCATTACTTAGGGGTGATGGGAGCTTCAGCTGATGAACATTAGGAACCCTGCTCAGGACCCCCCCCATTCTGCAGGATCTGCTTTATATATAAGAAAGGGGATATAGTAATCTCCATAAGCCTTACTCTTTTGTCTTATTTCTCAATTGGTTCAAAACCAAGGCAGATCAAGTCCTAAACAAACCTGGGGGGGGGGAAGCAACTATGGCAGAGAACAGTGGTGCTATTTAATGAGCTCCCTTGAATCTCAACCTTGTCTTTCTAATATACTTTCTTTTTAAACTTGAGCTCTTTGACTGTCACACCTGTTAGCTACTCACAATTATCAACTTTTTACATTAAAATAAGAGTTCTCATTCCCAAATGGGATAAATCAACTCAAATAGATGGTTTATAAAGAATAGATACATTCTCAATAGACAGCTAACCAATGACATCGGCAAAAATTTACCAGCAAATTTTAGAAAGCAAAAGTGCTTCTCAGAGGTTATCGTTGGTCCAGATTTTCCCAAAGAGAGAAGTATGCTGCCAATTACCTGGCTAAGTCAAGCAAACTACTCACTTTAACATATATTATCTCATAATCAATGATTCCCTATAGTATATATCTTTACTGCTGAGCTCAGGTGAGTTGTGGAAGGATGGCGCTGTTTCCATCTGAAAATGTTGGGACTCTGGTGAGGGGTAGAAGGCAAGAGGACCAGAATCAAGCTGTGAGTTAGGATCCCAGGGCTAAGATGGCACTGGTGACAGGAGACCCTTAGGCTTGCTTCGTAAATGTCAGACCAACATGCTGACTTGGCTGAAGGATGGCCCCAGGTTGTAGGTAAGAAGGTGAGCTCTGGAGCTAGCAGACCTTGCCCTGTGCTGGGCTTTACCTCTGATTCAATATGAGACCCAAGGAGACTTACCTCCTCTCCAAGTCTCAACTTTCTCATCTGTAAAATGGTGCTAATGTTAGTTAGTATCCACCGCAGAGGTTACATATGGAGTAACATAATCATGCATGAAAACACTTCGGCCCTACTCAGTAAACGTGAGCTCTCCTGATAAGCAGAAGTCCCTGAAGGTTACTCCCACAGAAAGTAAATCTCTCTCTGACAGAAAGGATCAACACACTTCTTCAACTGCCACCCCATCTCAAATGAGAAAGCAAATCCTCTTCCCCTAAAGTCTATCTTCAGATTTCCCAGTGTGGCATAGAAAGATCCCTCTGATCATTGTCCTGGAAGTCTGAAAAATTGTTATGTGGCACCATCGTCATCAAAGAAGCCAAGAAGATGGTAGAATATGGCCAAAAACCTCTCAAAACAGAAACTATTTTCAGTTGTGAATAAATATAATCTGGCTGAGGGGGGAAAGGAACAAATCTTTCTTTATGTTCAAGAATAGATGATAATTACCCAAACTCTTGTCACTGACTTTGAAATGTGTACCTTCAGCTTGTTATTGGGCTTCATGGCACAAATCAAAACCAAATTTAAACTGATCGACTCTGGAACATCTGTGTAGCTCTTCAGCTTTACAGAGCAGAGGTGTGTTTGGAGAAGTCTTTGTCAGAACAAATTATAAATAGACATTTAATGGAACCCATAATGAGTCCTTTGGTGAAGTGATAAGAGAATTTTTAAAGTGAATGGCTGCTTACTTATTGATGTTTGTTTAGTATCTATTTCTAAAGCTTCCCATTTACTCAAAGTAGGTGCCTGCCACTAAATATATATGATCTTATGAATTAATTTTTATATAAGCACTCATAAAGTAACCCAAGGTCCTCAGCACAATAAAAAGACACGATGAGCATATGGATAAAATGAATCACCAGCCCTCCCCCACAAAATACACATGTACATCCCTCAGAACTTCTTAGAGCCAAGTATGACTTCAAACCACCCATGTCAAAACTACTTGCAGTTCTTGATGCAGCTGCAGATTCGTGAGCCCTGGCCCAGACAGGCATTTCTTCACCAATTTCATACAGGGCAAGTCTAAAAATCCCAACAAGAAAAAAGCAATCTGCCCATAAACTAGCACAAAGTGCTAATTCCTTTATAGATGTAGGAGAGCTTCCTGGCCAGACCTCTTTGGAGGTTTGTTGAAGTCTTTATGACTGTCAACAGAAGAGTTCTGTTCTATGCAAACCTAGTACCTTCCAGACATGTAAAATTACTTTTCCTCTTAGAATCCTAGAACATCTCTGGGCTCGGTGGCTCAGCCTGTAATCCCGCGCTTTGGGAGGCTGAGGTGAGTGGATTGCCTGAGCCCGTGGGTTCGAGACCCGCCTGGGCAACCTGGTGAGACCTCATCTCTACAATAAATAAAAAAAATTAGCCAGGTGTGGTAGCGCGTGCCTGTAGTTCCAGCTACTAGGAAGGCTGAGGCGGAAGGATCGCCGGAGCCCAGCAGGTCGAGGCTGCAGTGGCCGGGAGTGACCACTACACTCCAGTCTGGGAGATAGAGTAAGACTCCAACTCAAAAAAAAAAAAAAAAGAATCCTAGTACATCAGTACTGGAAGGGCCCTGAAATTCATCTAGTATAACCTCATTTTAACACTTATTTATACCATGCTTATTACATAAAGAATTAGAGGTACAGTGTAAAAAAAAAGTGTGCAATAACACGTTAAATATGAAAAATAATAAAATGCTATGATCAGAGAAAACAAAAGCAAGAACAGAAGGTCCAAGCCAGGAAGGAAAATGGTATAAACATATCAAGTCATGAGTCCTACAGAGCTCCTTAAATAAAGTTTTTATTTGACTCTTGAGTTTCCTTGCAGCCAAAGTGGAGAGAAAAACATGCTGGTGAGCTGATTCTTGTCTCCCACATGGAAGCACAGGGAGCCTTCAATTTACAGAGGAGGAAACCCTCAGTCCCAGGGAGGTAAAGGGGATCTCTGGTTCATGCTAGAACTAAGACACAAATAACATTCTCCTAACTCCCAAAGGAATGTCAACTCTTACGTCATTCAACTTCAAATATGTATTTTTAGGACTCTAATCAGAAGATTCCTCAAGTCTCTTATGAATTCTTTGTTTGTTAAATTTAAATTTAAGTAACAGCAAAAAGCTTGGAACCAGCATACTCTGAAAGCTTCTCTTTCTCTACAGTCAAGGATTGGACCAGCTCGAGCGTCTCTGAGTACTCCCTCCTCAATATTATTCTTCCTTACTCTGAATAAGGAATTCAAGCCAAAGAGACTGAGAGGTGAGACACATCAACATAATTATGGCAAAAGAGCTTATCAGAATTCTCTGCCTCCAGTTTTATTTCATTGATAAGTAGGTCTTCAGGCAACTTTACTAAAACAGTTCTCAATTTAAGGCCCTTGCATTTACAGACAATTAGCCTCTCCTATAAACAATTTAGGATAAAGTCGGAGGTAAAATAAACCGACAGTCTTAACTTCCAACCTCTTATCTTTCCAAGGGTTTTACCATCAGAAACGGAATAAGGAGTTGATGTTAGATGTTGATCCACTTATCAGTGGTTATACTAATATCCAATGTCTTCTTAAAGAACTCTGTGTTGCGTTCTTCTACTGTCTAATGATTTTGACCATTCCAAATGTTAAACAGCTTCCCTCACAATGAATTCCCTCACTTTCAGAACTACTGTCCTTGGAATCAAGAAGCAAAGCAAAATACCCTGCTTAAAATGTGCTTTTCTTTCAAAGTCCCCAAATATCCCCTACACAGCTTCCACAAATGGCCAGGGGAGAGAACTGAGGCTCTAGATTCTAACACTCAGATTTTCTGAAAGCATTAACGCATTTTCCATTCAGGCTTAAGAGTTAGAGAGCTTTATTGACATTTTTAGCGACACTCAATAGACCAACTCCTTTGTAACACAAACATGGAAGCTTCCAGATACATAAAATTACTTTTCCTACACTGTTGGTGGGAGTGTAAACTAGTGCAACCTCTGTGGAAAGCAGTGTGGCGATTCCTAAAAGCTCTAAAAATTGACCTTCCATATGACCCTGCAATCCCCCTACTGGGAATATACCCTGAAGAACACAAATCACTCTATAAAAAAGATACCTGCACACGTATGTTTATCGCAGCATTGTTCACAATAGCAAGAACCTGGAAACAACCATGCTGCCCATCAAAAGAGGACTGGATTAAAAAAATGTGGTACATATACACGATGGAATACTACGCAGCCATAAAAAAGAACAAAATCATGAATTTCGCTGCAACCTGGATGGAACTAGAGTCTATAATACTGAGTGACCTCTCACAAAAACAAAAATCCGAATATCACATGTTCTCACTCATATAATGGACCTTGAACATCCAATGCAATACTATGAGAAAATGACGGATGGTACTGGGAAACTATGGGGGGGAGGGGGATGGGATTAACAGTAGCAAATATCTGTCGGGGGATGGGAAAACACTTCTTATCTACAGGGTGCCTGAATGAAACGTCATTGTACACCTAACCCTTAACTGTACCCCACAAAACCATAATAAAAAATACTGATTAATGAAAAAAAAAATTACTTTTCCCTTAGAATCCTAGATATTTTTAGACTTTCTGTTTATTCACTGAAAAATAAGACTACAGCCGTGACAAGGATTAATGAGGGAGCAATGCAAATGAAGAGGAAGGGAAGTGTCTGGTATGACGAGGGTGCATTGTTTCCACCCCTGAACATGAAAAGCCTGGCTGGAAAAGTCTCTCAGCTTCGGCGGGGGACCCTCGGGCACACCCAGAGGGATGAAAAGAGAAAGTCGGCATTTTAAGGTACGCATTGGACCGCAAGTGGAAAAAGAAGCGCTCGGGACTCCCCCCTGGTGGCCGCCAGTGGCGAGGCACCCCAGCCACGGCTCCCTCAGAAGGATGAAGAGGAGGGAAAAGAAATACGTAAGGTTTTGCGAAAGAAGCAAGATCATAAAGAGAAATGAATCGCAGACTTCTTCAAATCAGGCATTCTAAAAACCTCCAGTCTAAGGTCTTGGACTCTCGGGTTCAGACTCAACAATCGATTCAACCTTTGAAGCGGCCTCCTGCCCTTCACCACCATTGCCATGAAATCCCTGACCTCCAATCCCAAACAGTGTGGTGGCCACCAGATGACGCTGCTGTACTTGCTGAAGAAGCAGGAAAGAGTTTTTCCCAATGAAAATAGTTCGGCAAAAGCAAAAGCCCCTTCCCCACTCTACCCCTTGCCAAAAGACACAAAGCCATTTGACAGTACCCTCAGCAATAGAGCCATTTTCTAGAAGCAGCAGGAATGTACTTATCTCCAGGGTGGAAATCTTTTGAGTCCATACAGGGTAAGTGAAGGTTCTCAAGATTTCAAATGTCAGATCCTTGCTACACTGATATAGCTGAGGATAATAATGTAATGAACAAATTTCCTGTAAAACAAGCCTGTGGTGTATTTAAGACCATTTGCTTCTCTAAAAAGAAGCCTTAGAAGTAGAGCCTGCGGCAGAACAAGCCCCATCCTGCTGCCCATCAATTATGACCTAGATTCACCTATGAAGACACAGAATATAACTTGTCATTATTTGGGGATTAAAGGATCACTCCGAAAATTCTATGCTGAAATCCTTATAATGGGCTTACTTCTTAATTCTTTTGTTCAAAATATATTTGTAACATAGTAGAGCAAAAAACTAGTAGGCTATTGCTTGACCAGTCAAATATCTGAAAAGTGATGGATGGTGGATGAAAATATAAATGAATATCAAATCACTGAAATGGGAGAGGACTTCTCAAGCATAAAAGGTGTGGAGGAAATCACAACAGCAAAGGCTTATGGCGCAATATTTTAAAATGTTATACTTCTATATGCACAAAAAAGATAAGCTACATTAAAAGGTAAAACAAAAATGTGTTTTAAAAACAGTCAAATAAGCCGGGCTCGGTGGCTCAGTCTGTAATCCCACGCCTTTGGGAGGCTGAGGTGAGTGGATTGCCTGAGCCCACGGGTTCGAGACTCCGCCTGGGCAGCAAGACCTCATCTCTACAATAAATCAAAAATCAGCTGGGCGTGGTAGCGCGCGCCTGTAATTCCGGCTACTTGGAAGGCTGAGGCGGAAGATCGCCAGAGCTCAGCAGTCGAGGCTG
>NW_007249166.1:197269-221024 GCF_000164805.1 Carlito syrichta
ATGGCCGGGAGCGGCCACTGCACTCCAGTCTGGGCGACAGAGTGAGACTCCAACTCAAAAAAATAAAAATAAAAATAAAAACAGTCAAATATAACTTTCTATATAAGGAACTCCTTAAAAGCAACTTTTGCCAATCAACAAGGAAAATCAAAATAAGACCTTGATAGGCAGATGGGTAAAGACCCTGAACAGGTAGATTTCACAAAGCCAAAAGCGAAGAGATGACATACTCTGAGAAGGCTTTCCACTTCCCTAGCAGTCAAAGAAGTACACATTAAATCAATAGTGCAAAACTACTGTTTTATCTCCAAAACGAGAAAATATCTTTTTGAATGAAATCACCCAAAAGTAACAAGGAGATAGTGCAAAGTCTATTTTCACACACTGCTGGGGAAGAGTAAACAGAACAAGTCTTTGGCGAAGCAATTCAGCAATAGACAGCCCAAGCCTCCAAAGTGCTCATACCCTTTGATCTGGAAATTCCATTCCTGAGAGTCCAGCCCAAGGACATATTCTAAAACAGAGAAAATGCTTCTTATGCAAAGGAGCTGCTGTTCTCTGCAGCACCATTCATATGGTAAAGAGCCGAAAATGATCTAAACAGCCCTAATTTGCTGGGTAAATAGCTTTATGCTTTACAAACATAGCAATTGTGCAGACATTACAAGTTATTTTTCTTTTGTAAAAGTCTACATATTTAATAGGGAAATCAATTATTATTATTTTTTAAAAATTCAAACATGGAAAACAGTGTGAAAGGAGAAGACTCTCCTTCCCCAGCACTGCCCGTAACCACTTTTCTTTCCCATCCCAATTCCAGTCAACCCTTCCCAGTAAAGGTGCTATCAGGAGATGGGTGTGTATAGCTCCAGATATTTATTTAGGCATTTATTTACATATATATGTGCACATGTATAGTTAAGTTTTTTCTTCTACTAAAATGGGATCATACCATCTGTATTACTGTGTAATTCACTTAAATATTTCTAGGTAATCTTTTTATGTCAGTACACATAGATCTACCACATTCATTTTTAACTACATAGAATTCTACAGGATGAATATAATTTATTTAACCACTCCCTAGCTAATGGATTTTAAGATTCCTAATTTTGCATCATTACAAACAATGCTGTTGCTCTAATAACCACTCATAAATAAGATTTATAGAGTTTATAAAATATGGGGAACATCTTTACATCATAATAGTAACCAAGTTCCTCATACAGCACAATTTCAGCTACATAAAAATATACATAGCAGAAAAGAACAGAAAACAGAAACAAATGTCCCAAGATAAGAACAGTATTTTTTTCTGAGTAGTGGTATTTTTTTAATGCTTTTTATATTTTTTTGTATCTTCCAAATTCTCTCTAATTAGCAAGTATTACTTCATAATTGAAAAAGAGTAGAAAAGAGTATAATTATTCTATTATTTGCATTATGAAAAAGGATATATCACAAGGCTATTTTAAAAAATACAGTAAATATTAGTTTACCCAGAAAACAGTTATCAGAATTGGCTGAATGAAGTTACTGAACAAGCAACAGTCCGATATGCTCAGCTAGCCATCCTGAGTCAGGGATAACCAGTTCCCTAGGGTGGAGAAAGGGAGGCTACAACTAAAATGGTATGTTAGCAGACATGCTAAATTAGCTAGGAGATTCAAGGGAATTGACAACATATGTCAATGTCAATGTACAAAAACTTGTACACAAGGCTGGACGTTGTAGCTCATGCCTGTAATCCCAGCATTTTGGGAGGCTGAAGCAGGAGGATCGCTTGAGCTCAGGAGTTTGAGATCAACATAGCAAGACCTCATCTCTACAAAAAAAAAAAAAATTATTAAGAAAAACTTAGCAGGGCATGGTGACACTCACCTGTAGTCCCAGCTGCTCGGGATGAGGTGAGAGGACTGTTTGAGTCCAAGAGGTTGAGGCTGAAGTGAGCTGTGATCGTGTCACTGTACTCCAGCCTAGGTGACATAGTGAGACCCCGACTCAAAACAAAACAAAACAAAAACAAAAACAAAAAATCTTATACAATATGTTCACAGCAGTATTATTCATGATAGCCAAAAAAAGTAGAAACAACCTAGGTGTTCATCAGTTGATAAACAAAATGTCTGTCTCTACACAATGGAATATTATTCAGTCATAAAAAGGAATGAAGGATGAACCTTGAAATCACTAGGATAAGTGAAAGAGCCTCATAAAAGGCTACATATTACATGATTCCATTTATATGAAGTGTCTAGAATAAGTTAATTCACAGAGATAGGGTAGATTAGTGGTCACCTATGGCTGGAAAAAAATGGGAAATGACTCCTTATGATAAAGGGTTTTTTGGAGGGATGATAAAACTCCTGAAATTAAATAGTAGTAATGGTTACACAACTCTGATAATGTACTAAAAGCCACTGAACTGAACATTAGAAAAGGGTGAATTTTATAGTATATGAATTATATCTCAATAACACTGTTATAAAAAATAGTTACTAACAATGAAAGTTTGTAGACATGTTAACTTAGTTAATAAAAAAAATTTAGCTTATAATTTGCTACATATACAAGACTACAGAAAATTATTTTCGGTGAAGAATAAGCCAGGTATAAACTTTATTCCCTTCCTCTCCTGATAATATCAAAGGAGAAACAATTAAGCAATCTAGAAATAATTTCCTCATTGAATAACAAAAACTAAGAAAGAACAGCAACAAAACTTTACCAAGACAATATAATCTAGTTAGGGTAAAATTTATTTTTTTGAAAAGAAGGACAGATTAAAAACTAAGATTATGGAGCCAGACATGGTGACGGAAAAGGTTCTCACTCCCTCAGTGCTATTTCAGGGTTACTTATGTTATCCTCTTTTCACTCTCCTTTTTGAAATTCTGATGATGACTAAGAAAGGATCAAGCAATATCCAGAGTGTAGAACCAATTAATAAGAACACAGACACTTTTCAGACTTAGAGCAAAAATCCAAGCATCAGAGAAATCTGACCAAATCCTATCTTTCACTGAAGTTGGGTTTGATTTTACCACTTCCACAATGAAAATATTTTGAATGAAAGCACTGACAAAAAAGAGTCACTGAAAGCTCCCGCCACATTCAAATCCACAAGGATAAATGAAGCCTGACTCAAGTGCTATTTTGAAACTGAAAAGTCAACAACAACCTAAAAATAGAATAAAACTAAAAATTGTGTGCTGCTTAGATGCCTGTAATGATTTAGTAAAAGTTAGAAAATCTGTTTGAAGATTTAAGTGCAGTTAGACAAGAGCATCCAGTAGTTTTAAGCTCACATCGATGTTCAGAAAAGGAAAGCCAATGGGCAGGCTGTTAGTTTGATAATAAAAGCAGCAGTAATCTATCTCAAAGAATTATTTTAAAAAGAAAGAAAAAAAGGAAAATCTGCTTATGTAAGCAAGCACGATAAGTTTTTGATTTTGATAAAACCGATTTTTTAAAGGAAAAAAATTTGTAAAGGTAGACAGGGTACTTATTTCCAAAGAAGCAAGTGTCAGAATTCAAGGCTACAAAAGGCAAATTGAACCTTTTAATCAGAGCAAAGTGACCAAAGAGTATATTGAAATCTCAGCTTGCTTACTGAGACAGGTTATCTTAGTATAAGTTAGATTTCTTAAAGGCAGTTTTAAGTTTTAAAATAGGGAAGCATTTGGACAACTTTCCTACAGGCCTGACCTCCCTTTGGACTGGAATGTGAACTTTCCAGTCCACCCCATCCCCTTAGCTCATCAAAGAAAAGTCCCTCAAAGTGTAGCCCAACCTTTCAGTTCACGGTTTAGCATAATAATCACTAAATCCCCTGACAAAATGTGTCCTCTCTCCAACTCTCTCAGTGAAAAGCATCACATTTACTGGTCACAAGCTCAGAAACCATCAAGTTCCCAGTTGAAGGCAGACTCAAGCCCACCCTATTTAGCTAGTCAAAGTTGTAGAAATGGCAATAAGCCCACCTTTCAGTTCATGGTTTAATATAATAAAAGTCTATCCAAAAAAGTCTATCATAAACTAAAAGTCTATCAAGTTTCCTGACAAAGGCAAAATATGTGTTCTGGGAAAGCACACTCCTGAGCTCATCAGGGGTGGAGAGATGATAATCTCTCAGGAGCAGGTACCTACAGCCCTCTCTTTAACCTAATAATCATTGTGAAAGTATATCATGTTTTTATAAAAAGCAAAGGTGCAGTCTTTTTCCAAGACATCCTGCCTCCCAGCATGTCTCTCTCTCTCTCTCTCTCTCTCTCTCCCTCCTCCCTTCTCCCTCCCTCCTTCTAATACATTTTGTTTTAAAACTATGCTAGCATTCTGAAATTCCTTTCAGTAGTGAGTCAATGAACTCACAAGCATGGTGCCACACCCTACTCAACAACACTTACCACTTAAAAAGACCATGTGTGTTTAGTAAATTTTCCACTCACACAAAATCCTGATTGTATGAAACCATGTGAAAAAGTTGCATAAATCAGGGGATCATTTCTATTAGAATTATTCCAGCAAGTTTCATGAGAATCTCCTGAAGACAATACAATGGTACTAAGAGGAAAGAAGCCTATAATTCAAGTTTCCAAATTTTGATATTGCCTACGTTGCAGTTACAATTCTTGCTAACATTCTATGGGACAAAAAGCACATTCTAAACTGTTGGGACAATGCATTAAATGGTATTAAAAGCTACCTAAACCTGGAATGATTAATCATGATATTTCTGAAGCTCAGTTGCTGAAGATAAAGTGAAATGTGCTATTTAATGCTGTGCTGGAGCATCCCAGATGCCTACATCCTTCTCCAACTCCAGTTAAGCTATGTCACATTGGTAACTTAAAGTCAACATTGGTGGGAGTATTTATACAACTGAAATGAGCAAATGCTACAAATCGGAATTTTTCTTTTTCTTTTCAGAGTTGATTGTTAAACATTTATTCACATACCACTGACTACATTTCTAATCTCTCTGGTTAAAGCTCCTAATTAGTAAAACCATTCCAAAAATCTAGCACATATTACTCTCGTAAATTCTGTATCCACATGAACATTTCATCAGCACCTCAAACTTGACAAAATATGTCCTCCCTCCAACTCTCAGTGAAAAGGATCCCAATTACTGGCCACAAACTCAGAAACCATTCTCGATAACTCCTACTCCTTCACTGGATTTCATCTCATGTTAGACCTTAAAATCTCTACAATTAAAATCCCTCTCTCCAATTGAAAGAACGTAACATGGAGTCAATATAGCCAATGTGTAGCCATTTTAACATTACTTAGCTTTAAAATATTTTTCTAGCAGTTCACTTTAATTTACCCTCTAATCACAAGCCAAGGACAGAACCAGTTTCTCAGAGGTAGCTATTGATAATTGTTTTATAACCCCCTCCCCAACTTTTGTATTAATTAGCTTTTCTATTTCAAGTATTTGCCTCCACCCAAGTTAACCTAATCAGCCCTCTGTGAATTTCATGACACAGACAGACCCCATCACCATGGCAGCAATCATGTGATTAACCCACCCATCAGCCTGCCATCAGTCATCTAAGTCAGTACCTGTGCTTACCTGCCCTCTGTGAGGATGTGGAGAAGACCACCACCCAATCACCTTAACGACCTGCTTCCATCAAAGGAAAAGGTTAAAAGACATTCAACTTCAAACAGTGGTTGCCATTGCTTTGTTAAACTCTGGTGTGTACACGTGGCTCTTTGAGCTATGGCCCCCATGTTTCCTAGCCTTGACCCTATCCCCGACCTTGGGGAGGTAAATCTCCTCTCTCCTCTCTCTCTAACTTACTATATAAACTATATTTTTCAATCTAACTTCTGTGTAATTCTTTGCATCTTTCATATGGCACCGGATGACAAGCCAGACATTCACCATTGGGCCCGACCTAACATTTAGAGGCTCCACTGGGATATATTTTTAACATAACACCAACCGTCTTTAGTGGGATCCTCTTTGACCCTTCCCTGTCCCTCCTATTGGCCCCTCTCAACCATCTACCACAGTATTGCTAGGCTGAACATAGTAAAAATCATAAAGGAGCATGCTACTCTACTACTTTATATCCTTCAATTACTCTCTATCAACTTTGGCATAAATTGCAAATTCCTTGGCACAGTGGTAAAGGCCTTTTAGCATCTGACTGTGTTCTGCCCTCCACATTCGCCCCTTACCAGTCACTCCCTCATTGTCAACCTCTCCCCTGTGACTGTAATTCATCCTTGAAGAGTCAATGAAAGCATTATATTATATATCCCCACACACCAGCTTTCTCATATGCATGTCTCCAGTCTAGTGCTCCACACACCTACATTTTAAATAGACTTAACAGTCTAACTCCTTCAGGCTTTGAGCCCCCCCAAAGTCTTTAATTTTTGTATTCCTATTACCTAGTTCAGAGCCTGCATAAAGAAACCACTCTAAATTTGCAAAGTAGGTCTAGTACCAGTTACCCAAGAAGGTTGTTGGAAAGATTAAATGAGATGGTATATGCAAAGAACATGCAGCACAACACATGGTACATAATACTCATTCACCTGCCCTAGAAGAGCCCCAACTGGAGAAGAATTAAGCCTCCATCATATTATACATCCATTTAGCCATTTGTAATTTACAAAGTTCATTTATCACCTAAATGCACAGTAGGAGGTAGACTGATGAAAATGTGTTTTTAATTGCTATGTCTTTGAATTCAAAGGTGTTTTTGTGTTTTGTTTTGTTTTTTTTCCCTCCAGCTCCTTTTCCTGGTCTAGCATTTATTTATTTTTGAGGAGGTAACCACACATGATGGGATTAGTTCAGCTGATCTTTAAAATAAAGGCTTTAAAAATTCTCTATTCACAAGTGTTTTCAAACTTTTTGTTTAATGCTGCAGTTTCCCTCCCTCCTCAAATGCTGTCTTATTAGATGTCCTGTTAAACTTGGTGGTTAAAGGCAATGCTGACCTGGGTGAAGCAGCATTTGGAACCATCTTCCAGACCTCTTCTTGCAGGGTGGTCCCCCTACAAATATGGAGGCTCGGAAGAACACAAACTTCAAAATGGGGAACCCTACCCAAGGTTCTGAAATCCCATAAGGTCAAGTCTAAGATCTAAGATTCTTTCTACCACATCATACTGCCTACTTAGGGTCAAGGCCACAATCTGTGGCCTCTGGACAAAAGGTTTGTGTTTCTTATACATGACTACTCATCATCCATAAATACTGCAACTGTACAAATCTAAGATAGGCAACTGGAAGTGGAAATAAATTTAAACTGCTTCCACTTGACAAAGGTCAAATGGAAGAGTAATAAAAATCATCTTTCCCTTCAGCAGACAAAAATAGTATTCCCTGGCTGCCAACAGAGGAACTACCTACCCATAGGGGGAATTTATCAGTTTCTGGAACAAAAGATAAAGGAAGTCAAAGAATCACCTTCCAGATTATTCTAGAAGAGTCTACTGGTAGAGATTGCTTCTGACCCCCCCCCCCCACTTTCCCCTTCTTCATCACTCTTACTTAATTATAGTTTTTATTCAGGGTGTCCCAGCTAAAAGACATTTCCCAGCCTCCCTTGCAGGTAGTTATGACTCTATAACTAAGTTCTGGTCAATGAAAGGTAAATAGTAACTGGGTAGCATTTCTGAGAAAGGGGCATGGCTCTTTGCCATTTTTTTCTTCTTTCTGTTCCTTTCCAGAGCCTGGAACTTGAACTTGATGGCTGCAGTTACTGCAGCTATCTTGTCATTTTGAGGATGAGAGCCTTGCACTAAGGTTGACAGAATTGATAGAAAGAGACCATGAAGAAACCATTAAAACAGGCATACACAGCCTACCTCTGGCTTTATTATGAGAGAATTCATTTTTTTTTTCATTAATCAGTATTTTTTATTATGGTTTTGTGGGGTACAGTTAAGGGTTAGGTGTACAATGACGTTAAGAGAATTCATTTTTATAAGATAAATGTATAGTTAGGACCCTTTTGCTAACAGCCAAACACAATTTCTAACCAATATAGTCCTTGGTCTTATTGGCAGAAACTACAGAAGTCAGGCAGAGATATTTGGGAGATGAGATGACTCCAGGAAAGGAAGCAGTTCATCTTATATCCTCCCCCACTTCTTGCCAGATTTTCAAAAATAATTCTAGAGAAGGTTAGTGGAGGATAAGCACGCACAAGTTAAACTCAGATGACTAGAAGCTGAGTTTATCAAAGTCTGCCAGAGGGCCGGGCTCGGTGGCTCAGCCTGTAATCCCTGCACTGTGGGAGGCAGAGGCAAGTGGATTGCCTGAGCCCGAGGTTTTGGGTTCGAGACCTACCAGGCAACTTGGCGAGACCTCATCTCTACAATAAATAAAAAACTAGCCAGGTGTGGTAGCACACGCCTGTAGTTCCGGCTACTTGGAAGGCTGAGGCGGAAGGATCGCCACAGCCCTGCAGGTTGAGGCTGCGCTGGCCAGGAGCGTGCCACTGCACTCCAGTCTGAGCGACAGAGTGAGACTCCAACTCAAAAAAAAAAAAAAAAAGAAAGAAAGAAAAAAAGTCTGCCAGAAAGACTAAGCCTGTAAAAGTAGGTGTCAGAGTAGCCAGGTTAGTAACTCTGCATGGCTTTCTCCATTGTATCTGACCAAGAGAGGGGCCCCTTTTTGTACCTCCTCCAGGTTGCAGAACTCCTGTCGCAGGGTTACCTTCAGATCAGTGCATTCTCTCCCGCATCTCAATGCTACCAGACACTCCTTGGTCAATGGTGGGACCTAATCAGAGGACACAGCTTCTTAGTGGAGAAGTCTGCGGGAACTTCATATTCCCGCTATCCCTAAAAATGGAGTGAAGCTTTGTTACTCCAACCTAACAAGCCAACACCCATATACAAACTCCCCAACTCCCCACAAGCTGCAAGGAGCGTTAAGTTATCTCTGTGGTTTCAGGAATCGGCTTCTCATAGAACCCCAGTTAAAATATGGTGCTTTGGCCAGGCATGGTGGCTCAAGCCTGCAATCCCAGCACTTTGGGAGACCGAGGCAAGAGGATTGCTTGAGCCCAGGGGTTCAGCCTGGGCAACCTGGAGAGACCTCGTCTTTACACTATATCAAAAAATTAGCCAGGCGTGGTAGCACGTTCTGTAGTTCTGGCTACTTGGAAGGTTGAGGTGAAAGGGTTGCCTGAGCCCTGCTGGTTGACGCAGGGGTGGCAGTGAGCGTGCCACTGCACTCCAGCCTAGGCAACGGAGTGAGACTCCAACTCAAAAAAAAAAAAAAAAAAAAGAGGTTAATCCTCTACCAAATAATATTTACATTCCATTGTTTTTTACCCAAACCTAGAGAAATATTCCCTTTTAATAAATTTTATTTTATTTTATTTTATTATAAAGATGTGGGGTATAAGTCAGGATTAGGTACATAGGTAATATATGTGCAGGTGAAGTTTGGAACTCCAACTGTTTGGCCCTCTCTTCCCCTGGTTTAGGATTAGGTACCTTTTTGTTGTTATATGCACCCTCCCCATTTCCTCCTCCCCCCGGCAGTGTCTCACAACTGCCAATCCCTACCTTGTGCTATTGTGAATAATGTTCAGGTCCCATTTATGAATGAGAACATGTAGTATTCAGTTCTTTGTTTCTGTGATGGATTGCTAAGAATGGAGAAATACTCTATTTAAAGAATTACCAGTTTTCAGTTATTTCAGTATTTCTATTTCAAATCACATGATCATTGCCATGTCATAAGCATAGTTCCCGATGGCTAGTTGAAATGAAGAAGGACCTAGCAATTAAGGCTTTATCCTTTAATATCAGTGGCCATACTCTACCCTACCATGCCAACTAATTTCCTAAGGCTCATGTGATATCAAACAAAACAGTTTCACCAATGATTGACTTTAAAATGAGTTGAAGTTTGGGAAAAACATTCAAAGTAAAATAGGGTGTAAGTGACTTTTTAAATCGAATATACCTTACAAAAGAGCTCCAATAACATCTTTTGGCGAGCTCGCTCATAAGGGTCATACGGAAACAGCCTCCTTCCTGGATAAGCATCATCCAGGTACTCACAAGTGATGACAGACTCGTAGATCAGTTGACATTGACTGTTCTCCAGGACAGGGATTTGGCCAAAAGGGTGCTTTGTATAGTACCATTCAGGCTTGTTTCTCAGGTTAATGTTGACAACTTCATGTCTTAAAAAGCAAAAGACAAACAAGACAACAAAAATGAGAGACGTCGGCAGACAGAGGCTCATCTTGAAAGCAGGAGCAATCAATTTATAAAGTTAAATTTGCAGTTCATTGTTCAAAGTTTATATTTATATAAAATACATAATTGTCAAGAAGTTGTGCTAGATACTTTGTATGTCTTATCTCAGTTGTTCCACCTGGTTCCCTATGAGATAGGTTTATTCCATAGGAAACAAGACTCAAGGAGGCTGAATCTCGTGCCGCTAAGTAGCAGAGCCAAGATCAGAGCCAGGCAGGTAGACTCAGGGCTTACACAATCAAGACATGAGAGAATTTAATACATTTTAAATTTGAAAATACAAACCTGGTACTAACAGGTCGCAACACACTGTGGTAAATGTTAACAGTTAAGAGTTTGAGTTCTGGGATCAGGCTGGCCAGTCTAGTTTGGAACCTTAACCAGATCCTTAAGCTCTCTGTGTTGTGTCCTTAATTATAAAATGGGGGCTAAGAATTGGTTATCTCTTGGCATCGTTGTGATGAGTAAATCAATGGATATGTACAAAGTGTTTAGAACAGTGCCTAGTATATAAGCATGCAATAACTTTCAAATTTTTCTTAATTATTGTTATTAGAGGTTCGAATATTAATATTATTATTACTTAGGTAACTATAAGAGTAACATTCTCAACCCTGTAGCCTCAAGGGCAGCTCATTATGTAGTCTACATTCCAGCAAAGTTGCTCTACCTTCCAAATCCAGACCTGCAGAAACTAGTCTTGCAAAATTCTTCTAAAAGGACATATACTCGTTACTCAGGTATATTTTTAAGTTATAAAGTTACCAAAGGCATGCACATATGTTTTTAAAGATTAAAGGAGCCAGACTCGGTGGCTCAGCCTGTAATCCCCCACTTTGGGAGGCTGAGGCGAGTGGATTGCCTGAGTCCGCGGATTTGAGACCTGCCTGGGCAACTTGGCGAGACCTCATCTCTACAATAAATAAAAAAATCAGCCGGGTGTGGTAGCGTGCGCCTGTAATTTTGGCTACTCGGAAGGCTGAGGAGGGAGGATCACCGGAGCCCAGCAGGTCGAGGTTGCGGTGGCCGGCAGCGGCCAGTGCACTCCAGTCTGGGCGACAGAGTGAGACTCCAACTCAAAAAAAAAAAAAAAAAGATTAAAGGAAAAAATTGGGAACATTCTTTGCTCAGTCTAGAAGAATGTCTTACAAGCTAAAGCAATGAATCTCAGCCAGAAGTCATTTTTCCCTCTCCCTAAGAGTCATGATGGCAATGTCTGAAGGCATCTTTTGGTTGTTACACCTGGGGTGTTTGAGGGTGGTGGTTTATTGCTATCCAATGTGTAGAGGCCAACAATACTGCTAAATATCCAACAATGCATAGGATAACCCCTATCTTTCTCTCTAAGACAAGAGTCAGGACCCTAGAGTAACATTCTCAACACTTTAGCCTTGAGGACAGTTCATTATGCAGTCCACATTCCAGCAAAGTTGCTCTACCTTCCAAATCCAGACCTGCAGAAGCTAATCTTGCAAAATTTCTTCTAGAAGGACATATACCCATTTCTCAGGTATGATAAAACATTCCAGACACCTCTCGATAGCAGTTCCTCCTATTTCATTGTTTGTAATGATTTGTTCATTCATTCAGCAAATTTTTTAAAGTGCCTACTATGTGCCAAGGCTCTCTTCTAGCCCATGAATAACAATAAAAAGTTCCTAACTTCAATAACTCACATTTTAGGGGAAGTAGTGTGTGGATGTGCAAGGAAGCTGGGGGTGTGGGGAAAGATGGATGAATAAATAAGAAAATGTTAGAGGCAGTCAGTGCCATAAAGAAAGGATAGAGTTGACCTAAATTGCCTGGGGTGTGGGTGAGGGGACACAGTGAGAGCAGTCAGGAGAGGCCGCAGCCTTGGCTGTGTCCTTCCTAAACAAACATGAGAGGAAAGCAGTTCAATAGCTCCATCATTTGAGAGGACCGTAATAAAGTATACCATAGACTTAGGTTAGGAGCATGCTATAACCCAATAAATATGTAATCGGCTTGTGGACAATAGCGCAGCCATTTTTAGTTTTTAGTTTTCTGTCTTAAAACATAACCTGTAACTGTTTAAAGTTCCAGTTATGGGAAAAACTGCAAAGCTCTAGTTATTCTTCCCTTATCTCACTTTCCCCTTAGTAACAACCAATCAGGTGCCAGGGGGTAATCACCTAAGTTTCCAGATGTCTCTGCAACTTCCCTAGCTAGTGGACCAAGGTCAGCCCGAGTCAGGTTAGCCAATCCTTCACGATTAAGCTGACCACCAGAGGTTACTACCCAATTAAATGGTAACACAACTGAAAAGCCCCCCCAATCTCCTCCTCCCTTTATGTAAAAGCATAAAAGGCATCTGCTTAAGGAAATCAGAGCCTCTGAATGTACTCCACTGTGTCGGTTGTCGACAGAGGCCCAGGCTCGAGCTTGCAAATAAAGACCCTCTTGAACTTTTATCGGAATTGGCTCTTGGTGGTCTCTCGGATTGAACTTTTGGCCACTACACATTCAGTTTACTCTGCATGGGCCTAAAACTTATATGCACAGATATAACTCTGAAAAGGGCTCTGCATTTCAGGAGAATTTGCTGAAAAGCCTGTCCTTTGCTAATTATGCATTGACTTTGTGTAGGAAGAAAGGAATAGGGAGCCCCTTCTAACATTTAAGCAAAGCGCCCAGATTTTAAACATTTCTCCTTGCCTGTGGGGGACTGGGCTTGGGCAAGCTCAGTTCCCAGTCTCACCTGATGCCTTTGGCCTTGAGGACTAGGCGGGTCCTGTGCGAATAGGGGCAGAACCTCATGCTGTAGATGCGGATCAGGCCCTCCGGGACTGGCCCTGGGGGACAACTTCCTGCAGTGTAGGTGAGGATAATGGAAAGAAGGGGCTTGTTAGCCTGCTGGGGAGAAAGGGTCACTCCCCCAATCCCAGAAAAGATTGGCGTGCCCCACCCTCCCAGTCCCAGAGAAGACACTTTTGCACTTTGCTCTTGTGCAGATCTCTTCAAGCCCTTCCCCGCCCCGCTGGTCTGCGGATCAAGGTTGAGGCAGCCCCTTCTCCACAGCCAACATCCCCAGCCACGCGGTGCCCCCAGCGCGCGGACCGATCCCGAGGGCTCACCTTTACCCAACGACCTGGTCTCATCCTCACACTGGATCTCCAGGCGTCTGCGCATTGCTCGGAGCTCACAGTCGCCGCCCTGTAGCTCACCACAGCCGCCGCAGGCTCCTGGGATAGCTGAGCTCAGGATCCCCTTCCTGCCCCAAATTCAGCTTTTGGAGGACTGGACTCTGATGGAGTAGAGGGGAAGTGATCTGGGGCAGGAGCTAGGATAATTTAATCTGGGGAGACATCGCCCCACGTTCGGAAATCCGAGTAGGAGCTGGCAAAACAAAACAAAACAAAACAAAATAAAACATAACAACCTGAAAGTTCCCCTTGCTTTGGCTATGTGGGAGCCTGCCCCATATCAAGCATCCGTGAAGAATGGGCATTTAAACACCAACTTGTATTTCAAAGGAGTTTAACAAAAATTGGCCAGAGTAACACTCAGTCTTTGTGTCCCATTCTGAGGCCTCCCTCTTGGATCACTAAGACAATTGGCCACATCATCTGCATAGTAAGTGCTGCTTTAAAAAAAAAAAAAAAGGCCAAATTTTCTAATGATATAGTAGACAGAAAATAAAAAAAATGATTGGTGTTGAAATCTTACACGACTCTGAGAGTGACTGCCTCCTTAAAGTTTTGCACCCTAGACACCTCACTTGCCTCACCCTAGTCCCGACCCTACTTGTGAGATTTTATCCAAGCTCTGAAAAACTGGTAGTGAATAAAAACAAGATACCTGGAAGCAAAGAAGAATTTGTAAGCTCTTCCCACCATCTTCCCTCCCCACCTCATAAATATTTGAGAAGACTCTAGTTACTAGGGATACATTGCCAATAGCCTGGCAATATGGGGGCCACTTCCATCTATGAGAAGTGAAGGAGGGATCTGGCCTTATGACAGCCATAAGTTGATATAATGAATTTCAGCAGGTGGAAAAATAATTCCCTTAATTTTCCAGGATTCAGCTTAAGTGTGAGTTTCTTATAAATGCATTTTATGGGATCGACAGGTAATGAAGTGAAAGAAGTAAAAGAAATGTATTTTATGTGTCTCACTAACACTATTTCTATAGATTAACTTATTTGATTCCCACAACTGCTCAGTCAAGCAGCTAGTATTATTCCTATTTTTTGTAGAAAACAACCTCAGAAAAATGGAATCATTTGCCCAAAGTGACCAGCTAGTAGGGTTGAAGAATTTTAAAAGTCCAAAACCTGACTCACTGCCTACGCCTCTAAAGCTGATAACAGTGTGGAGAGGAAAAGTTATAAGTTCAGGAAAAGACGTAGCATATAATAGCTGCTCAACAAGTGCTAGTTGAATCTAAATATCTTTTATTAAAATGATAGAATCTAAGTATGTAGCTAATGAATGGGCATCATTTGGCTTTGAAGTTCCAATCTTCAGAACTTCTTGGTTAATACTGTTAACATTTTTTGCTACCGATTAAGAATCTTTGAAAATCTTCAGAAACTACATTTTTCACTAAGTCATTTGGTGATTTCATGTGAAATAAGCTTAGACAATAATATGGCTTGTGTTGTTGCATTATAGGAATTAGGGAATGGCAAAAATGATTGAATAAATGTTCTCTGAAAAGAATGTCATATATATCAGCAAGAAATCTGATGTTGGAAAAAATGTTTCCTGACTTTCTATGCTGACAATTTTTCAATTTGGAAGACAGAAAAAGTAGTAGAATAACAACTACTCTGGGCTAATTTTATTCAAGAAAGACAAAATAAAAGTAAAATAAAGGGAAGAGACATAACCATGTCATGTTAGAGCTCCTGGTGGATAAGGGATGATTTCTGGGCAGACAAATGTATACCTCACACAAAGAAAGAAGATTTCAATAGTTGAAAAAATAATATCCGTATTCTAAAAAGGAAGGCCATAGAGGAATGCAAAATATCAAGTCAAAATAAATTATTTCTAGCACATATTTGGTGCTTTATGTGTATTAACCAATCTAACCCTTAAAACAGTCTTATAAATGCTCTATTATTATTCCCTTTTAAAAGATGAGCAAACTGAGACTAACAAGATTAAGCACTTGTCAAATGCCTCACAATTAGTAAGCAGAAGAAGGAGGATTAGGAACCACAGAAGTTTGACTCCAGGGGCAACAGTCTCAATCAGTATCTTAGTCTTCACCAGATGCAATGGACTGAATGGTCAGCAAACTTTTTTCCAAATAGCAAATATTTTAGGTTTTTCAGGACATCGGGTCTCGACTATTCAACTCTACCCATGTAGTGTAAAAACAGCCATAGACAATATATCAATGAATGGGTGTGGCTGTGTTCCAATAAAAGTTTATTTATGGACACTGAATTTGAATTTCATATATATATTTTAAGTCTTATTTTTAGAGCAGTTTTTAATTCACAGCAAAATTGAGTAGAAGATACAGAGTTTTCCCATACACCCCCTGCCTCCACACATGCACAGCCTCTCCCACTATCATCCCAATTAGTCTTACTTTTGTTACAATCAAAAGTGAACCTACATTGACACATTATCACTCCAATTGCACAGTTTACATGAGGGCTTACTCTTGGTGAATTTCACATGTCACAAATTATGATTTGCATATTCTTTCCAATCATTTAAAAATCTAAAATAACATTATTTGCTCTAGGGCTGTACAGAAATCAGCCGTATACCCCAATAGCCTTAGTTTACCCATCCATGGTCTATATTATAATAACCGAATCAACAATGGTGAAACTGAGAATTCCATTTGAAGTTAAAAGGTTCCTGGCTCCAACTTTATACTATGCCAGAAGAGGACATATTCCCAAGTTGTTTTCCCTCATTACTGTCTCTTAAAGGAAAACTACTCTGAGAACTGGAAATTGTTGTTTATTAAAAGTATACCTGTTTGTGGTAAGTCAAGTTCTGAAATGCAAGTCAATTTAGTATAGTTAGGTGGACAAAGGGTTAGAAGCTTCTTCCTCTAAAGGGAAGCAACATTGTGTTAAGGATCTCAGAACAAGTCCTGGAACCAGATGGTCTGACTTTGAGACCTGGCTTTGGCACTAATGCAAGCTATCTAACCACTTTGACTTTCACCATCCTCACTTGCAAAATGAGAACAATAATAGTACCTACTTGATGAGCTTGCTGTGTCTAATCAAATTGTACATGGCATCATCAGTATTGTAATAGATCAGTGTACATGACAAATGCTAGTGAGTAAGAACACATTTTTTTTTTAGTTGTAATCTCACTCTGTCGCCCAGGCTGGAGGGCAGTGGCACACTCCTGGCCACTGCAGCCACAACCTGCTGGGCTCAGGCGATCCTTCCACCTCAGCCTTCCAAGCTGGAACTACAGGCGCTCGCCACCATACCGGCTAATTATTTTATTTATTGCAGAGATGAGGTCTCATCAAGTTACCCAGGCTGGTCTCAAACCTGTGGGCCCAGGCAATCCTCTCACCTTGGCCTCCCAAAGTGCTGGGATTATAGGCGTGAGCAACTGCACCCGGCCTAAGAACACATTTTTAATAGCATAGTACTTTCCTGTTTTGTATCCATAAAGATGAAGCACATTGCAATTCAGCTTGATACTTATTTCACTAGTTACCAATTTAATGCCAATTGAATGGGCAGAATGCTTCAGGTTACATTTCAGTAATGTGGTTTTTAATCTTACCACTGAACACTCTAGTTTCCCCAGAAAGATTTTAATTACTACCTTTAAGCTTATTCCTACTTTTGTAAGATTCAATAGGTACCTCTTTGAAATCCTCTTTGTGAACTTCTATGTTACTTCATGTTTACACCTATATCATACTGACTCAATCAGGCATGAAATAAACTGTAATAAGGCCACATTAAACCTCCAAATCAGTTTCTAACCACCTGAAATATAATCAAATCTGTTTTGAAAATGTGGGGATCTTCAGTTAATGGGTGATTAATGACTTAAACCTTCTAGGAAAAGAATACTATCAAAGAAATAATTTCTTCATTGTATTTACATGTCTGTTTTGTGAAGAAGAGAAACTGGGGTTTGCTTTAGCAATTTTTCAAAAATGTATTGTCATATCAGCCTCTGATAGTGGCAGAAACTGGAGAACATTCCTCTTAATATTTCAGAAGCCTAAGTTACATGAAATACTATATTACTGGGTGTTCCATTATGGTTCACCAAGTTTAAAGAGTAAGGTAAGTGAGGAAAAACGCTCTATTCTCAACTGTGTCTATATTCAGAACTTGTTTCCAGGATGTGAGGGTAATAGAGAATCCTCTATGCTAATGAAGATGTCTTTGGAGCATATTAAATAAGATTACTAAAGCTGTCAGAGGAGGAACTTCATCTTCCTACTAGGGAAAACAGGGTCAAAGGAGATTTTCTTTTTAACTACTTGTTTCTGCTTTCCTTTGCTATTTGTCTTTACAACTTGAGGAATCAAAGAAATTTTTTTTAACATTTTGATATAATAACATTTGAATAAGCAAAAGCAAATTTTCAAGATCCTGAATCAACAAAACACAAATATTTGTAAAATTCAAACAACACACATATTGAGTTTGGAAAAAGAACATCAACTCCTGTTAAACATCAGGCATAATAGCGGAGAGGTAAAAGAGATAGATTCTATCGTCTCCTGGCTCAACCTCGAAATGCTAAGAGTTGTTAAATAAAAAGAGACTAGAGTAGTAGCATGCATAAACTCTTATCTCAAGAACTGTCTTAATGTCTGTAAGAGTTCAGGCTGGATTTGAATCTCTTCTTCAGCATGTACTGGCTGAGTGACCTTGGGTAAATAACAACTTGGTATGCCCTGGCATTCTATCTGTAATTGGTAGATAATAGTACCAACACATCATGTGATTTGGCAGGTTTAATTCAGACACTGGTTGAGAGGCATTGAACACTTAGCATGTGTCTGTTACCTAGTAAGTATTCGACATTAACTATTATTATTATTTTATTATTATAATTTGAATGTAGCTGGGAATACTTTCATAGTCTTCACAAAGACAGGACATTTCTGGAAGCCAATTTCCCCTGCCTGCCAGTGCCCTAATCATGTGGTGTAATCATGTAAACCAGTGGTGTCCCATTCAGGGCTGAGAACTGGTGATCTGGATTGATCTTCGCCTGATTTCAGTCAAATCAGAAAAATAAGAACAATTTAAGTTACAGGTATTCAGTTTAAAGACCTGCTTTTTATTTTTAGGCTACAGCCCTTGTACTTTTTTGGATGTTAAATCCTTTGATGAAACACTGGCGAAGTTTAAATAGGCTTTTTCTAAAGTGTTAGGCAAAATTTAAAGTTGGCAATACTATCGTGGGCCCCGAAATTCGTGGAAATCCCGATTCAGAATTGACCTCAAACCCTTCTTCCCTTGAAATACAACACAGGCCGGACGGACCCACCCGGTGGAGCAGAAAGGAAAGACGTGCCCGAGGAACCTCTGGGCGCGGAACCGACGGGTCGGGATAGAGATTGGCGGCGGCCCCCAAGAGGCGGGGCCCACTCCTTCGCATGCGATCCTACCCGCCAACTGGCCGCGGCGCCCGGAGCTTCAGCCAATCGTCAGAGCTTTCGGAAGCGTCTGTCAAACCGGAGCTGAGCCAATGGACGGCCGCGTTACAAGGTTCCGGGTTTTCGAGTCCTGGGTCCCAGCCGGTGCCCGAGGCTGGCGAAAGAGGAAACTAGGCACTGGTTGACCGTGGCAGCTCAGCACCCGGCTCCGCATTCGACTGGAGATCCGCTGGGAGCCATGGGGCCTCGCGGTTGGGGCAGGCAGACGGCGACAGAGATGGTCCGCCGGAAACTGGGGCTTTGGTGGCCGCCGCAAATGGGTGGCAGCGGAAGCGGGGTTGGCAGGAGGCCGTTTGTGAAGTCAACCGGTTCTCGGTCCCTCTCTGGGTGCGGCCCCCCGCATCGCCTGCATCACCATGGGGTGGGGGCTTATTCGAAATAGACTTCGCGGCCCACCCCAGAACTACTGAATCAGAAATGCAGCAGTGGGCCCGTAGATGATTATTATGCACTCATAAATTTTAGACCTAATTATTCAGAGATTTTCCTCATTGGCAAACTTGAAAATAAGCACAGGAAATCCGACTAGTGGGGCGGATAGGCAGTCCCCTAATTCGGATGGTGAGAACAGGGTGCTGGGGTGTGTTCCCTAGATCTTTCTGCCAGCATCTTAAGGCTTTACTTAACCTTAAGTTTTAGTTGTCTCGTCTGTAGAATGAAATGATGCTTTCCGATCTACCTTCTTCTCATGGAGGTGATGATCTTGATAACAAGGAGTGAGAAACCCAGTGGGCTATGGAAATATATGGAAGACGGCATTGATATTTCTCAATGGGGATATTATCTATTACTCATGCAGCCCTACATGCTGAATTGACTGATGTGGTCTACAGTATTTAATTACATATATGGGACACTTACTAGGTACCCAGCATGGGATTTAGTAGGGTTTAGAGATTGGATACTGGGAGACCAAAAAGGAGGCTGTGCAGTAACCTAGCCTTGAGGTGATGTGAGTCTGGTCTTCAGTGATAAGTAAAAGAGGGAGTGAAATTAAGTTGATGATAGGAAGGCAAGGATGAGGAATTTCAAGTTTCCCAACTCAGAAATCAGGAGACAAGAAACTTTTTTTTTTTAATTTCAGTCGCTTTAGGGAGTACAAATAGTTTTTGGTTACATGGTTGCATTGTATATAAGTGGCAAAGTGTCTGGGACAGGAAACTTGAGAAGGCATCTCTTGAAATGACAACAGGACATCTAAGTGAAAATTTCCTGTGAGCAGTTAGAAAACTAGACTGAAGTCCACATCTCGCTAAAGATGATGATTTGGGGATTTTCTTTTTTTTTTTTTTTTTTGAGTTGGAGTCTCACTCTGTCGCCCACACTGGAGTGCAGTGGCCACTCCCGGCCACCGCAGCCTTGACCTGCTGGGCTCTGGCGATTCTTCTGCCTCAGCCTTCCAAGTAATTAACCACAGGCATGTGTCACCACACCCGGCTGATTTTTTGATTTATTGTAGAGATGAGGTCTCGCTGCCCAGGCGGGTCTTGAACCCGCGGGCTCAGGCAATCCACTCACCACAGCCTCCAAAGGCGCGGGATTACAGGATGAGCCACCGAGCCCGGCTGCCCGGCTGATTTTTAATTTATTGTAGAAATGAGGTCTTGCCAAGTTGCCCAGGCGGGTCTCGAACCCGCGGGCTCAGGCAATCCACTCACCTCAGCCTCCCAAGGCGCGGGATTACAGGCTGAGCCACCAAGCCCGGCTGATTTGGGGATTTTCAGCATAGACTATGATGGAACCTCCAGAGTCATTTGAACATCCTGAGGCAGGAAATACATTTACATTTCTATAGGTGACCCTTGAGTTAGGCTATGAGACAAGTCAGTCAGAAAAGATGATCCAATGAGATGGGAGAGCACTTGGGTAAAATAAAAGCATGTTATTCATGTTAGGGAAAGAAAATGCCAGACACTGCCGACTCCTGCCCCCTTCAGAGCCCATAGTCACAGGCCTCAGGACTGTTCTGAAGGTAGAGCTCTATGAAACATTGAAAGGCTTTCACATCAATGTGCAGGGCTGATACTGTGGGATCTTTCCTCATGGTTGCCATCCACAGTTTAAGTTTTGGAGTGTGGCCAACACACCTGTGGGAGGAGAAAAGCATGAGCTAGGTTAACTAGGATGGCATTGCAAAATCTCCCATATATCATCATTGTCACCCTGCAGTTTCATTTTGTTTTCCTCTGGTATTTCTTTTAAAATAATTATTTAAAATGTGGGCCGGATGAGGTGTCCTAAGCTTGTAATCCCAGTACTTTGAGAGGCTGAGGCGGGAGGATCACTTGAGCCCAGGAGTTCAGCCTGAGCAACACAGTGAAACATTATCTCTGATAAATAAAAATTTTTGAAAAATATTTATTTAAAATGCATGTAATCATACAATATTAGATTTGAAAGATATTGTAGAGGTCCTTTTTTACAGAGAGGAATATGAGACTGTAATGAAGTGTCAATGTGAGAACTTGTCCAAATTGAGAGACTGATAACTTTTAAAAATGAAACCATGAAAGACCAAGAGTGTTATAGGTTAATTATTCTGTGGCCATATTGTGAGTAAGAGTAACCCTGAATAGTGCTAAGTGTAAGGCAAGGTGGCTGCCAAATTCAAAACAGAATTCAGAAAATAATGTGGAAATCTTTTTTTTTTTTGAGTTGGAGTCTCACTCTGTCGCCCAGACTGGAATGCAGTGGCCACTCCCGGCCACCCAGCCTCGACCTGCTGGGCTCCGGCGATCCTTCCGCCTCAGCCTTCCAAGTAGCTGGAACTACAAGCGCACGCTACCACACCCGGCTAATTTTTTGATTTATTGCAGAGATGAGGTCTCGCCAAGTTGCCCAGGCAGGTCTCAAACCTGCGGGCTCAGGCAATCCACTCATCTCAGCCTCCCAAAGCACGGGATTATAGGCTGAGCCACCGAGCCCGGCTGGAAATCTTGCTAGTAAGTGGTAGGTAGCATTGGTCATACAATCCTGCAAAAAATTTTATGTTATAGGTTTTGAACCAGGACAGGGTAACTTTTGAAGCATTTTACTATATGTCACAGAAATCCTCCAACCCCCAAGGATAGAGTAGTATTGAATATAGGTATATGACAGGCCCTGGATAGTCCAAGACTCTCCTCCTGTCTACCTGTTCTTACTTAGGCCAGCTATATTAAACATTTTAACTTGTGTTCAACAAAAAGGTCAGTATGTACTATCCCAACTATCATTCTACATTTTGCATAAAATATTCACATGCTTACTCATTTAACTCCAGGGCTTCCAGCCGTTCAAACCAGGGCCAGATGAGGTAATCAATCATAGAGAGAGAATTGCCACCAAAGAAAGCTGTCTTCTTATTATTCAGAACCTGAACATTGAACATTAAACAGCATAAGATTACTTCTTATCTGTGCATCTAGTAAGACTCATCATTAAAAATGATGAAGGCAAATTAAGAAGAGCAGGTGAGAGCTGCAGTTTTTACCCTGACTCATCCAAGTTGGCTTTTTGTCTGATCAAAAAACTTAAATAGCTTTTGAATCTGTTGGTCTGGGATAAAGCAAAACAATCAACAAAATAAACTGGAAGAAAGGGGAAACTAAAACAAGCCACAAAGCACAAAATCTTTGAAATATAAAGGACTGGTTATTCAGAATATAGAAAAAGCCTCAGTGAATCAATAAGAAAAAAAGGAAACAACCCGTTAGAAAAATGAGCAAGACTTAAACTTCACAAAAAAATGTCTAAATAACGAATAATCATTTGAAAAGTTGCTCAATTTCATTAGTCATTAGGGAAATGCAAATTAATACCAAAGAGCAATACCACTATATATCCACCAGAATGGCTAAAAGAAATAAGACAAAGTTAGCAAGGGTGTGAAACCACTGTGGTAGAAGTATACATTGATACAACCATGTTTTAATAGTATGCCTACTCTATAACCCAGCAATTCTACTTGGAAATGTAACATGTTCACCAAAAGATATGTATGTGAATGTTCACTACAGCATTATTTGTAATAGACCAAATGTGGAAATGTTTACTATCTATCAAGAGTAGAATGAATAAATTGTGGTATACTACACCACAATACTTTGGAACACTATACAAAAAATAAGAAAGATCTACACACAGCATAAATCAACCACAAAAACCTAATATTGAATGGAAGAAGCCATACCCAAAAGAGTATATATTATACGATTCCATTTGTTTAAGGTACAAAAACAGCCCAATCTAATATTCGATTTCTTTTTCTTTTTTTTCTTTGAGGCCGGTGTGCAGTGGCACAGTCATGGCTCACCACAGCCTCAACCTTCTGGGCTAAGGTTATTCTGCCTCAGGGGAAGTAGCTGGGACTACAGGTGGGTACCACCATGCCTGGCTAAATTATTTTTTTTGTAGAGGTGAGGTCTTGCTTGCTATGTTACACAGGCTGGTCTCAAACTCCTGGGCTCAAGCTATCCTCTCTCCTTGGCCTCCCAAAGTGCTGGGATTACAGGCATGAGCAACCATTCCCAGCCCTATTCTTTTCTTGATATAGGTGCTGGTTCCATGGCTGTGATCCCTTTGTGAAAACGTTTCAAGCTGTACTCTTATGCTTTGGGTACTTCTCTGCATGTAATTCTTCAATTAAAAACTGTACATGCCAGCCAGGCTCGGTGGCTCAGACTGTAATCCTGCACCTTTGGGAGGCTGAGATGAGTGGATTGCCTGAGCCCGTGGGTTCAAGACCTGCCTGGACAGGCGAGACCTCATCTCTACAATAAATCAAAAAATCAGCCGGGCGTGGTAGCGCACACCTTTAATTCCGGCTACTCGGAAGGCTGAGGCAGAAGGATCGCCGGAGCCCAGCAGGTCG